>NW_027513999.1:0-108398 GCF_048772815.1 Callospermophilus lateralis
GCCCAATTTTCACTCTTCTAGATTCAAGCTTTCGTTTCCAGTAACACTTTGAATTTTTAGGTTTCACTCTGTTTTCTGCTGTATAGATAGATGTATTTGAAACTCCAAATCAAACACGGTTTGTGCTAGCTCCTTGAAACTTGACCAAATGAAGTAGTTCTAAGTTCTATCTCTATGGTTTGTTTCCTCTTGAAGTACCCCATGCAGAGACTGGCGAAAAACACTTTCGTTTGAAAGGGGTTGCCAAGCTTCCAAAAAACTACTAGTTTGCTGAAATCTCACAAACATTTTTTCACCAAATCTTGATGATACTTGGTGGTAATGATTAGTTCCCTTATCCAACTTGGCTGCCCAATTTTTATTCTTCTAGGTTGAAGCATTCGTTTCCAGTAACAGTTTGAATTTTTAGGTATCACTCTGTTTTCTCCTACATAGATAGCTGTGTTTGGAATTCTAAATCAAACACGGTTTGTGCTAGCTCCTTGAAACTTGACCAAATCAAGTAGTTCTAAGTTCTATCTCTATGGTTTGTTTCCTCTTGAAGTATCCCATGCAGAGAGTGGCGAAAAACACTTTCGTTTGAAAGGGGTTGCCAAGCTTCCAAAAAACTACTAGTTTGCTGAAATCTCAGCAAACATTTTTTCACCAAATCTTGATGATACTTGGTGGTAATGATCAGTTCACTAAGCACTCTTGGCTGCCCAATTTTCACTCTTCTAGGTTCAACCGTTCGTTTCCAGTAACACTTTGAATTTTTAGGTTTAACTCTGTTTTCTCCTACATAGATAGCTGTTTTTGGAATTCTAAATCAAACACGGTTTGTGCTAGATCCTTGAAACTTGACCAAATGAAGTAGTTCTAAGTTCTATCTCTATGGTTTGTTTCCTCTTGAAGTACACCATGCAGAGACTGGCGAAAAACACTTTCGTTTGAAAGGGGTTGCCAAGCTTCCAAAAAAACTACTAGTTTGCTGAAATCTCAGCAAACATTTTTTCACCAAATCTTGATGATACTTGGTGGTAATGATCAGTTCACTAAGCCCACATGGCTGCCCAATTTTTATTTTTCTAGGTTGAAGCATTCGTTTCCAGTAACAGTTTGAAATTTTAGGTTTCACTCAGTTTTCTCCTGCATAGATAGCTGTGTTTGGAATTCTAAATCAAACACGGTTTGAGCTAGGTCCTTGAAACTTGACCAAATGCAGTAGTTCTAAGTTCTATCTCTATGGTTTGTTTCCTATTAAAGTACCCCATGCAGAGACTGGCGAAAAACACTTTAGTTGGAAAGGGGTTGCAAAGCTTCCAAAAAAATACTAGTTTGCTGAAATCTCAGCAAACATTTTTTCACCAAAACTTGATGATACTTGGTGGTAATGATCAGTTCACTAAGCCCACTTGGCTGCCCAATTTTCACTGTTCTAGGTTCAAGCGTTCGTTTCCAGTAACACTTTGAATTTTTAGTTTTCACTCTGTTTTCTCCTACATAGATAGCTGTGTTTGGAATTCTAAATCAAACACGGTTTGTGCTAGCTCCTTGAAACTTGACCAAATGAAGTAGTTCTAAGTTCTATCTCTATGGTTTGTTTCCTCTTGAAGTACACCATGCAGAGACTGACGAAAAACACTTTCGTTTGAAAGGGGTTGCCAAGCTTCCAAAAAAACTAGTAGTTTGCTGAAATCTCAGCAAACATTTTTTCACCAAATCTTGATGATACTTGGTGGTAATGACCAGTTCATTAAGCCCACTTGGCTGCCCAATTTTTATTTTTCTAGGTTGAAGCATTTGTTTCCAGTAACAGTTTGAAATTTTAGGTTTCACTCTGTTTTCTCCTGCATAGATAGCTGTGTTTGGAATTCTAAATCAAACACGGTTTGAGCTAGCTCCTTGAATCTTGACCAAATCAAGTAGTTCTAAGTTCTATCTGTATGGTTTGTTTCCTATTAAAGTACCCCATGCAGAGACTGGCGAAAAACACGTTCATTGGAAAGGGGTTGCAAAGCTTCCAAAAAACTACTAGTTTGCTGAAATCTCAGCAAACATTTTTTCACCAAATCTTGATGATACTTGGTGGTAATGATAAGTTCACTAATCCCACTTGGCTGCCCAATTTTTATTCTTCTAGGTTGAAGCATTTGTTTCCAGTAACAGTTTGAATTTTTAGGTTTCACTCTGTTCTCTCCTACATAGATAGCTGTGTTTGGAATTCTAAATCAAACACCGTTTGTGCTAGCTCCTTGAAACTTGACCAAATGAAGTAGTTCTAAATTGTATCTCTATGGTTTGTTACCTCTTGAAGTACCCCATGCAGAGACTGGCGAAAAGCACTTTCGTTTGAAAGGGGTTGCCAAGCTTCCAAAAAACTACTAGTTTGCTGAAATCTCAGCAAACATTTTTTCACCAAATCTTGATGATACTTGGTTGTAATGATCAGTTCACTAAGACTATTGGCTGCCCAATTTTCACTCTTCTAGGTTCAAGCATTCGTTTCCAGTAACACTTTGAATTTTTAGGTTTCACTCTGTTTTCTCCTACATTGATAGCTGTGTTTGGAATTCTAAATCAAACACGGTTTTTGCTAGCTCCTTGAAACTTGACAAAATGAAGTAGTTCTAAGTTCTATCTCTATGGTTTGTTTCCTCTTGAAGTACCCCATGTAGAGACTGGCGAAAAACACTTTCGTTTGAAAGGGGTTGCCAAGCTTCCAAAAAAACTACTAGTTTGCTGAAATCTCAGCAAACATTTTTTCACCTAAACTTGATGATACTTGGTTGTAATGATCAGTTCAATAAGCCCACTTGGCTGCCCAATTTTCACTCTTCTAGGTTCAAGCTTTCGTTTCCAGTAACACTTTGAATTTTTAGGTTTCACTCTGTTTTCTGCTGTATAGATAGATGTATTTGAAACTCCAAATCAAACACGGTTTGTGCTAGCTCCTTGAAACTTGACCAAATGAAGTAGTTCTAAGTTCTATCTCTATGGTTTGTTTCCTCTTGAAGTACCCCATGCAGAGACTGGCGAAAAACACTTTCGTTTGAAAGGGGTTGCCAAGCTTCCAAAAAACTACTAGTTTGCTGAAATCTCACAAACATTTTTTCACCAAATCTTGATGATACTTGGTGGTAATGATTAGTTCCCTTATCCAACTTGGCTGCCCAATTTTTATTCTTCTAGGTTGAAGCATTCGTTTCCAGTAACAGTTTGAATTTTTAGGTATCACTCTGTTTTCTCCTACATAGATAGCTGTGTTTGGAATTCTAAATCAAACACGGTTTGTGCTAGCTCCTTGAAACTTGACCAAATCAAGTAGTTCTAAGTTCTATCTCTATGGTTTGTTTCCTCTTGAAGTATCCCATGCAGAGAGTGGCGAAAAACACTTTCGTTTGAAAGGGGTTGCCAAGCTTCCAAAAAACTACTAGTTTGCTGAAATCTCAGCAAACATTTTTTCACCAAATCTTGATGATACTTGGTGGTAATGATCAGTTCACTAAGCACTCTTGGCTGCCCAATTTTCACTCTTCTAGGTTCAACCGTTCGTTTCCAGTAACACTTTGAATTTTTAGGTTTAAATCTGTTTTCTCCTACATAGATAGCTGTTTTTGGAATTCTAAATCAAACACGGTTTGTGCTAGATCCTTGAAACTTGACCAAATGAAGTAGTTCTAAGTTCTATCTCTATGGTTTGTTTCCTCTTGAAGTACACCATGCAGAGACTGGCGAAAAACACTTTCGTTTGAAAGGGGTTTCCAAGCTTCCAAAAAAACTACTAGTTTGCTGAAATCTCAGCAAACATTTTTTCACCAAATCTTGATGATACTTGGTGGTAATGATCAGTTCACTAAGCCCACATGGCTGCCCAATTTTTATTTTTCTAGGTTGAAGCATTCGTTTCCAGTAACAGTTTGAAATTTTAGGTTTCACTCAGTTTTCTCCTGCATAGATAGCTGTGTTTGGAATTCTAAATCAAACACGGTTTGAGCTAGGTCCTTGAAACTTGACCAAATGCAGTAGTTCTAAGTTCTATCTCTATGGTTTGTTTCCTATTAAAGTACCCCATGCAGAGACTGGCGAAAAACACTTTAGTTGGAAAGGGGTTGCAAAGCTTCCAAAAAAATACTAGTTTGCTGAAATCTCAGCAAACATTTTTTCACCAAAACTTGATGATACTTGGTGGTAATGATCAGTTCACTAAGCCCACTTGGCTGCCCAATTTTCACTGTTCTAGGTTCAAGCGTTCGTTTCCAGTAACACTTTGAATTTTTAGTTTTCACTCTGTTTTCTCCTTCATAGATAGCTGTGTTTGGAATTCTAAATCAAACACGGTTTGTGCTAGCTCCTTGAAACGTGACCAAATGAAGTAATTCTAACTTCTATCTCTATGGTTTGTTTCCTCTTGAAGTACACCATGCAGAGACTGACGAAAAACACTTTCGTTTGAAAGGGGTTGCCAAGCTTCCAAAAAAACTAGTAGTTTGCTGAAATCTCAGCAAACATTTTTTCACCAAATCTTGATGATACTTGGTGGTAATGACCAGTTCATTAAGCCCACTTGGCTGATCAATTTTTATTTTTCTAGGTTGAAGCATTTGTTTCCAGTAACAGTTTGAAATTTTAGGTTTCACTCTGTTTTCTCCTGCATAGATAGCTGTGTTTGGAATTCTAAATCAAACACGGTTTGAGCTAGCTCCTTGAAACTTGACCAAATAAAGTAGTTCTAAGTTCTATCTGTATGGTTTGTTTCCTATTAAAGTACCCCATGCAGAGACTGGCGAAAAACACGTTCATTGGAAAGGGGTTGCAAAGCTTCCAAAAAACTACTAGTTTGCTGAAATCTCAGCAAACATTTTTTCACCAAAACTTGATGATACTTGGTGGTAATGATCAGTTCACTAATCCCACTTGGCTGCCCAATTTTTATTCTTCTAGGTTGAAGCATTCGTTTCCAGTAACAGTTTGAATTTTTAGGTTTCACTCTGTTTTCTCCTACATAGATAGCTGTGTTTGGAATTCTAAATCAAACACGGTTTGTGCTAGCTCCTTGAAACTTGACCAAATGAAGTAGTTCTAAATTGTATCTCTATGGTTTGTTTCCTCTTGAAGTACCCCATGCAGAGACTGGCGAAAAGCACTTTCGTTTGAAAGGGGTTGCCAAGCTTCCAAAAAACTACTAGTTTGCTGAAATCTCAGCAAACATTTTTTCACCAAATCTTGATGATACTTGGTTGTAATGATCAGTTCACTAAGACTATTGGCTGCCCAATTTTCACTCTTCTAGGTTCAAGCATTCGTTTCCAGTAACACTTTGAATTTTTAGGTTTCACTCTGTTTTCTCCTACATCGATAGCTGTGTTTGGAATTCTAAATCAAACACGGTTTTTGCTAGCTCCTTGAAACTTGACAAAATGAAGTAGTTCTAAGTTCTATCTCTATGGTTTGTTTCCTCTTGAAGTACCCCATGCAGAGACTGGCGAAAAACACTTTCGTTTGAAAGGGGTTGCCAAGCTTCCAAAAAAACTACTAGTTTGCTGAAATCTCAGCAAACATTTTTTCACCTAAACTTGATGATACTTGGTTGTAATGATCAGTTCAATAAGCCCACTTGGCTGCCCAATTTTCACTCTTCTAGATTCAAGCTTTCGTTTCCAGTAACACTTTGAATTTTTAGGTTTCACTCTGTTTTCTGCTGTATAGATAGATGTATTTGAAACTCCAAATCAAACACGGTTTGTGCTAGCTCCTTGAAACTTGACCAAATGAAGTAGTTCTAAGTTCTATCTCTATGGTTTGTTTCTTCTTGAAGTACCCCATGCAGAGACTGGCGAAAAACACTTTCGTTTGAAAGGGGTTGCCAAGCTTCCAAAAAACTACTAGTTTGCTGAAATCTCAGCAAACATTTTTTCACCAAATCTTGATGATACTTGGTGGTAATGATTAGTTCCCTTATCCAACTTGGCTGCCCAATTTTTATTCTTCTAGGTTGAAGCATTCGTTTCCAGTAACAGTTTGAATTTTTAGGTATCACTCTGTTTTCTCCTACATAGATAGCTGTGTTTGGAATTCTAAATCAAACACTGTTTGTGCTAGCTCCTTGAAACTTGACCAAATCAAGTAGTTCTAAGTTCTATCTCTATGGTTTGTTTCCTCTTGAAGTATCCCATGCAGAGAGTGGCGAAAAACACTTTCGTTTGAAAGGGGTTGCCAAGCTTCCAAAAAACTACTAGTTTGCTGAAATCTCAGCAAACATTTTTTCACCAAATCTTGATGATACTTGGTGGTAATGATCAGTTCACTAAGCACTCTTGGCTGCCCAATTTTCACTCTTCTAGGTTCAAGCGTTCGTTTCCAGTAACACTTTGAATTTTTAGGTTTAACTCTGTTTTCTCCTACATAGATAGCTGTTTTTGGAATTCTAAATCAAACACGGTTTGTGCTAGATCCTTGAAACTTGACCAAATGAAGTAGTTCTAAGTTCTATCTCTATGGTTTGTTTCCTCTTGAAGTACACCATGCAGAGACTGGCGAAAAACCCTTTCGTTTGAAAGGGGTTGCCAAGCTTCCAAAAAAACTACTAGTTTGCTGAAATCTCAGCAAACATTTTTTCACCAAATCTTGATGATACTTGGTGGTAATGATCAGTTCACTAAGCCCACATGGCTGCCCAATTTTTATTTTTCTAGGTTGAAGCATTCGTTTCCAGTAACAGATTGAAATTTTAGGTTTCACTCAGTTTTCTCCTGCATAGATAGCTGTGTTTGGAATTCTAAATCAAACACGGTTTGAGCTAGGTCCTTGAAACTTGACCAAATGCAGTAGTTCTAAGTTCTATCTCTATGGTTTGTTTCCTATTAAAGTACCCCATGCAGAGACTGGCGAAAAACACTTTAGTTGGAAAGGGGTTGCAAAGCTTCCAAAAAAATACTAGTTTGCTGAAATCTCAGCAAACATTTTTTCACCAAAACTTGATGATACTTGGTGGTAATGATCAGTTCACTAAGCCCACTTGGCTGCCCAATTTTCACTGTTCTAGGTTCAAGCGTTCGTTTCCAGTAACACTTTGAATTTTTAGTTTTCACTCTGTTTTCTCCTACATAGATAGCTGTGTTTGGAATTCTAAATCAAACACGGTTTGTGCTAGCTCCTTGAAACTTGACCAAATGAAGTAGTTCTAAGTTCTATCTCTATGGTTTGTTTCCTCTTGAAGTACACCATGCAGAGACTGACGAAAAACACTTTCGTTTGAAAGGGGTTGCCAAGCTTCCAAAAAAACTAGTAGTTTGCTGAAATCTCAGCAAACATTTTTTCACCAAATCTTGATGATACTTGGTGGTAATGACCAGTTCATTAAGCCCACTTGGCTGCCCAATTTTTATTTTTCTAGGTTGAAGCATTTGTTTCCAGTAACAGTTTGAAATTTTAGGTTTCACTCTGTTTTCTCCTGCATAGATAGCTGTGTTTGGAATTCTAAATCAAACACGGTTTGAGCTAGCTCCTTGAAACTTGACCAAATAAAGTAGTTCTAAGTTCTATCTGTATGGTTTGTTTCCTATTAAAGTACCCCATGCAGAGACTTTCGAAAAACACGTTCATTGGAAAGGGGTTGCAAAGCTTCCAAAAAACTACTAGTTTGCTGAAATCTCAGCAAACATTTTTTCACCAAAACTTGATGATACTTGGTGGTAATGATCAGTTCACTAATCCCACTTGGCTGCCCAATTTTTATTCTTCTAGGTTGAAGCATTCGTTTCCAGTAACAGTTTGAATTTATAGGTTTCACTCTGTTTTCTCCTACATAGATAGCTGTGTTTGGAATTCTAAATCAAACACGGTTTGTGCTAGCTCCTTGAAACTTGACCAAATGAAGTAGTTCTAAATTGTATCTCTATGGTTTGTTTCCTCTTGAAGTACCCCATGCAGAGACTGGCGAAAAGCACTTTCGTTTGAAAGGGGTTGCCAAGCTTCCAAAAAACTACTAGTTTGCTGAAATCTCAGCAAACATTTTTTCACCAAATCTTGATGATACTTGGTTGTAATGATCAGTTCACTAAGACTATTGGCTGCCCAATTTTCACTCTTCTAGGTTCAAGCATTCGTTTCCAGTAACACTTTGAATTTTTAGGTTTCACTCTGTTTTCTCCTACATTGATAGCTGTGTTTGGAATTCTAAATCAAACACGGTTTTTGCTAGCTCCTTGAAACTTGACAAAATGAAGTAGTTCTAAGTTCTATCTCTATGGTTTGTTTCCTCTTGAAGTACCCCATGCAGAGACTGGCGAAAAACACTTTCGTTTGAAAGGGGTTGCCAAGCTTCCAAAAAAACTACTAGTTTGCTGAAATCTCAGCAAACATTTTTTCACCTAAACTTGATGATACTTGGTTGTAATGATCAGTTCAATAAGCCCACTTGGCTGCCCAATTTTCACTCTTCTAGATTCAAGCTTTCGTTTCCAGTAACACTTTGAATTTTTAGGTTTCACTCTGTTTTCTGCTGTATAGATAGATGTATTTGAAACTCCAAATCAAACACGGTTTGTGCTAGCTCCTTGAAACTTGACCAAATGAAGTAGTTCTAAGTTCTATCTCTATGGTTTGTTTCCTCTTGAAGTACCCCATGCAGAGACTGGCGAAAAACACTTTCGTTTGAAAGGGGTTGCCAAGCTTCCAAAAAACTACTAGTTTGCTGAAATCTCAGCAAACATTTTTTCACCAAATCTTGATGATACTTGGTGGTAATGATTAGTTCCCTTATCCAACTTGGCTGCCCAATTTTTATTCTTCTAGGTTGAAGCATTAGTTTCCAGTAACAGTTTGAAATTTTAGGTATCACTCTGTTTTCTCCTACATAGATAGCTGTGTTTGGAATTCTAAATCAAACACGGTTTGTGCTAGCTCCTTGAAACTTGACCAAATCAAGTAGTTCTAAGTTCTATCTCTATGGTTTGTTTCCTCTTGAAGTATCCCATGCAGAGAGTGGCGAAAAACACTTTCGTTTGAAAGGGGTTGCCAAGCTTCCAAAAAACTACTAGTTTGCTGAAATCTCAGCAAACATTTTTTCACCAAATCTTGATGATACTTGGTGGTAATGATCAGTTCACTAAGCACTCTTGGCTGCCCAATTTTCACTCTTCTAGGTTCAAGCGTTCGTTTCCAGTAACACTTTGAATTTTTAGGTTTAACTCTGTTTTCTCCTACATAGATAGCTGTTTTTGGAATTCTAAATCAAACACGGTTTGTGCTAGATCCTTGAAACTTGACCAAATGAAGTAGTTCTAAGTTCTATCTCTATGGTTTGTTTCCTCTTGAAGTACACCATGCAGAGACTGGCGAAAAACACTTTCGTTTGAAAGGGGTTGCCAAGCTTCCAAAAAAACTACTAGTTTGCTGAAATCTCAGCAAACATTTTTTCACCAAATCTTGATGATACTTGGTGGTAATGATCAGTTCACTAAGCCCACATGGCTACCCAATTTTTATTTTTCTAGGTTGAAGCATTCGTTTCCAGTAACATTTTGAAATTTTAGGTTTCACTCAGTTTTCTCCTGCATAGATAGCTGTTTTTGGAATTCTAAATCAAACACGGTTTGAGCTAGGTCCTTGAAACTTGACCAAATGCAGTAGTTCTAAGTTCTATCTCTATGGTTTGTTTCCTATTAAAGTACCCCATGCAGAGACTGGCGAAAAACACTTTAGTTGGAAAGGGGTTGCAAAGCTTCCAAAAAAAATACTAGTTTGCTGAAATCTCAGCAAACATTTTTTCACCAAAACTTGATGATACTTGGTGGTAATGATCAGTTCACTAAGCCCACTTGGCTGCCCAATTTTCACTGTTCTAGGTTCAAGCGTTCGTTTTCAGTAACACTTTGAATTTTTAGTTTTCACTCTGTTTTCTCCTACATAGATAGCTGTGTTTGGAATTCTAAATCAAACACGGTTTGTGCTAGCTCCTTGAAACTTGACCAAATGAAGTAGTTCTAAATTCTATCTCTATGGTTTGTTTCCTCTTGAAGTACCCCATGCAGAGACTGGCGAAAAACACTTTCGTTTGAAAGGGGTTGCCAAGCTTCCAAAAAAACTACTAGTTTGCTGAAATCTCAGCAAACATTTTTTCACCTAAACTTGATGATACTTGGTTGTAATGATCAGTTCAATAAGCCCACTTGGCTGCCCAATTTTCACTCTTCTAGATTCAAGCTTTCGTTTCCAGTAACACTTTGAATTTTTAGGTTTCACTCTGTTTTCTCCTACATAGATAGCTGTTTTTGGAATTCTAAATCAAACACGGTTTGTGCTAGATCCTTGAAACTTGACCAAATGAAGTAGTTCTAAGTTCTATCTCTATGGTTTGTTTCCTCTTGAAGTACACCATGCAGAGACTGGCGAAAAACACTTTCGTTTGAAAGGGGTTGCCAAGCTTCCAAAAAAACTACTAGTTTGCTGAAATCTCAGCAAACATTTTTTCACCAAATCTTGATGATACTTGGTGGTAATGATCAGTTCACTAAGCCCACATGGCTACCCAATTTTTATTTTTCTAGGTTGAAGCATTCGTTTCCAGTAACATTTTGAAATTTTAGGTTTCACTCAGTTTTCTCCTGCATAGATAGCTGTTTTTGGAATTCTAAATCAAACACGGTTTGAGCTAGGTCCTTGAAACTTGACCAAATGCAGTAGTTCTAAGTTCTATCTCTATGGTTTGTTTCCTATTAAAGTACCCCATGCAGAGACTGGCGAAAAACACTTTAGTTGGAAAGGGGTTGCAAAGCTTCCAAAAAAATACTAGTTTGCTGAAATCTCAGCAAACATTTTTTCACCAAAACTTGATGATACTTGGTGGTAATGATCAGTTCACTAAGCCCACTTGGCTGCCCAATTTTCACTGTTCTAGGTTCAAGCGTTCGTTTTCAGTAACACTTTGAATTTTTAGTTTTCACTCTGTTTTCTCCTACATAGATAGCTGTGTTTGGAATTCTAAATCAAACACGGTTTGTGCTAGCTCCTTGAAACTTGACCAAATGAAGTAGTTCTAAGTTCTATCTCTATGGTTTGTTTCCTCTTGAAGTACCCCATGCAGAGACTGGCGAAAAACACTTTCGTTTGAAAGGGGTTGCCAAGCTTCCAAAAAAACTACTAGTTTGCTGAAATCTCAGCAAACATTTTTTCACCTAAACTTGATGATACTTGGTTGTAATGATCAGTTCAATAAGCCCACTTGGCTGCCCAATTTTCACTCTTCTAGATTCAAGCTTTCGTTTCCAGTAACACTTTGAATTTTTAGGTTTCACTCTGTTTTCTGCTGTATAGATAGATGTATTTGAAACTCCAAATCAAACACGGTTTGTGCTAGCTCCTTGAAACTTGACCAAATGAAGTAGTTCTAAGTTCTATCTCTATGGTTTGTTTCCTCTTGAAGTACCCCATGCAGAGACTGGCGAAAAACACTTTCGTTTGAAAGGGGTTGCCAAGCTTCCAAAAAACTACTAGTTTGCTGAAATCTCAGCAAACATTTTTTCACCAAATCTTGATGATACTTGGTGGTAATGATTAGTTCCCTTATCCAACTTGGCTGCCCAATTTTTATTCTTCTAGGTTGAAGCATTAGTTTCCAGTAACAGTTTGAAATTTTAGGTATCACTCTGTTTTCTCCTACATAGATAGCTGTGTTTGGAATTCTAAATCAAACACGGTTTGTGCTAGCTCCTTGAAACTTGACCAAATCAAGTAGTTCTAAGTTCTATCTCTATGGTTTGTTTCCTCTTGAAGTATCCCATGCAGAGAGTGGCGAAAAACACTTTCGTTTGAAAGGGGTTGCCAAGCTTCCAAAAAACTACTAGTTTGCTGAAATCTCAGCAAACATTTTTTCACCAAATCTTGATGATACTTGGTGGTAATGATCAGTTCACTAAGCACTCTTGGCTGCCCAATTTTCACTCTTCTAGGTTCAAGCGTTCGTTTCCAGTAACACTTTGAATTTTTAGGTTTAACTCTGTTTTCTCCTACATAGATAGCTGTTTTTGGAATTCTAAATCAAACACGGTTTGTGCTAGATCCTTGAAACTTGACCAAATGAAGTAGTTCTAAGTTCTATCTCTATGGTTTGTTTCCTCTTGAAGTACACCATGCAGAGACTGGCGAAAAACACTTTCGTTTGAAAGGGGTTGCCAAGCTTCCAAAAAAACTACTAGTTTGCTGAAATCTCAGCAAACATTTTTTCACCAAATCTTGATGATACTTGGTGGTAATGATCAGTTCACTAAGCCCACATGGCTACCCAATTTTTATTTTTCTAGGTTGAAGCATTCGTTTCCAGTAACATTTTGAAATTTTAGGTTTCACTCAGTTTTCTCCTGCATAGATAGCTGTTTTTGGAATTCTAAATCAAACACGGTTTGAGCTAGGTCCTTGAAACTTGACCAAATGCAGTAGTTCTAAGTTCTATCTCTATGGTTTGTTTCCTATTAAAGTACCCCATGCAGAGACTGGCGAAAAACACTTTAGTTGGAAAGGGGTTGCAAAGCTTCCAAAAAAATACTAGTTTGCTGAAATCTCAGCAAACATTTTTTCACCAAAACTTGATGATACTTGGTGGTAATGATCAGTTCACTAAGCCCACTTGGCTGCCCAATTTTCACTGTTCTAGGTTCAAGCGTTCGTTTTCAGTAACACTTTGAATTTTTAGTTTTCACTCTGTTTTCTCCTACATAGATAGCTGTGTTTGGAATTCTAAATCAAACACGGTTTGTGCTAGCTCCTTGAAACTTGACCAAATGAAGTAGTTCTAAATTCTATCTCTATGGTTTGTTTCCTCTTGAAGTACACCATGCAGAGACTGGCGAAAAACACTTTCGTTTGAAAGGGGTTGCCAAGCTTACAAAAAAACTACTAGTTTGCTGAAATCTCAGCAAACATTTTTTCACCAAAACTTGATGATACTTGGTGGTAATGATCAGTTCACTAAGCCCACTTGGCTGCCCAATTTTCACTCTTCTAGGTTCAAGCGTTCGTTTCAAGTAACACTTTGAATTTTTAGGTTTCACTCTGTTTTCTGCTATATAGATAGATGTGTTTGAAACTCTAAATCAAACACGGTTTGTGCTAGCTCCTTGAAACTTGACCAAATGAAGTAGTTCTAAGTTCTATCTCTATAGTTTGTTTCCTCTTGAAGTATCCCATGCAGAGACTGGCGAAAAACACTTTCGTTTGAAAGGGGTTGCCAAGCTTCCAAAAAACTACTAGTTTGCTGAAATCTCAGCAAACATTTTTTCACCAAATCTTGATGATACTTGGTGGTAATGATCAGTTCACTAATCCCACTTGGCTGCCCAATTTTTATTCTTCTAGGTTGAAGCATTCGTTTCCAGTAACAGTTTGAATTTTTAGGTTTCACTCTGTTTTCTCCTACATAGATAGCTGTGTTTGGAATTCTAAATCAAACACCGTTTGTGCAAGCTCCTTGAAACTTGACCAAATGAAGTAGTTCTAAATTCTATCTCTATGTTTTGTTTCCTCTTGAAGTACCCCATGCAGAGACTGGCGAAAAGCACTTTCGTTTGAAAGGGGTTGCCAAACTTCCAAAAAACAACTAGTTTGCTGAAATCTCAGCAAACATTTTTTCACCAAATCTTGATGATACTTGGTTGTAATGATCAGTTCACTAAGACTCTTGGCTGCCCAATTTTCACTCTTCTAGGTTCAAGCATTCGTTTCCAGTAACACTTTGAATTTTTAGGTTTCACTCTGTTTTCTCCTACATCGATAGCTGTGTTTGGAATTCTAAATCAAACACGGTTTTTGCTAGCTCCTTGAAACTTGACAAAATGAAGTAGTTCTAAGTTCTATCTCTATGGTTTGTTTCCTCTTGAAGTACCCCATGCAGAGACTGGCGAAAAACACTTTCGTTTGAAAGGGGTTGCCAAGCTTCCAAAAAACTACTAGTTTGCTGAAATCTCAGCAAACATTTTTTCACCAAATCTTGATGATACTTGGTGGTAATGATCAGTTCACTAATCGCACTTGGCTGCCTAATTTTTATTTTTCTAGGTTCAAGCGTTCGTTTCCAGTAACAGTTTGAATTTTTAGGTTTCACTCTGTTTCCTCCTACATAGATAGCTGTGTTTGGAATTCTAAATCAAACACGGTTTGTGCTAGCTCCTTGAAACTTGACCAAATGTAGTAGTTCTAAGTTCTATCTCTATGGTTTGTTTCCTCTTGAAGTACACCATGCAGAGATTGGCGAAAAGCACTTTCGTTTGAAATGGGTTGCCAAGCTTCCAAAAAACTACTAGTTTGCTGAAATCTCAGCAAATATTTTTTCACCAAATATTGATGATACTTGGTGGTAATGATCAGTTCACTAATCCCACTTGGCTGCCAATTTTTATTCTTCTAGGTTCAAGCGTTCGTTTCCAGTAACAGTTTGAATTTTTAGGTTTCACTCTGTTTTCTCCTACATAGATAGCTGTGTTTGGAATTCTAAATCAAACACGGTTTGTGCTAGCTCCTTGAAACTTGACCAAATGAAGTAGTTCTAAGTTCTATCTCTGTGGTTTGTTTCCTCTTGAAGTATCCCATGCAGAGACAGGCGAAAAACACTTTCGTTTGAAAGGGGATGCCAAGCTTCCAAAAAACTACTAGTTTGCTGAAATCTCAGCAAACATTTTTTCACCTAAACTTGATGATACTTGGTAGTAATGATCAGTTCAATAAGCCCACTTGGCTGCCCAATTTTCACTCTTCTAGGTTCAAGCTTTCGTTTCCAGTAACACTTTGAA
This sequence comes from Callospermophilus lateralis, assembly GCF_048772815.1. Taxonomy (NCBI): domain Eukaryota; kingdom Metazoa; phylum Chordata; class Mammalia; order Rodentia; family Sciuridae; genus Callospermophilus; species Callospermophilus lateralis. Next base: position 14,763 of record NW_027513999.1, read on the forward strand.
TTTTTAGGTTTCACTCTGTTTTCTGCTATATAGATAGATGTGTTTGAAACTCTAAATCAAACACGGTTTGTGCTAGCTTCTTGAAACTTGACCAAATGAAGTAGTTCTAAGTTCTATCTCTATGGTTTTGTCCTCTTGAAGTACCCCATGCAGAGACTGGCGAAAAACACTTTCGTTTGAAAGGGGTTGCCAAGCTTCCAAAAAACTACTACTTTGCTGAAATCTCAGCAAACATTTTTTCACCAAATCTTGATGATACTTGGTGGTAATGATCAGTTCACTAATCCCACTTGGCTGCCCAATTTTTATTCTTCTATGTTCAAGCGTTCGTTTCCAGTAACAGTTTGAATTTTTACGTTTCGCTCTGTTTTCTCCTACATAGATAGCTGTGTTTGGAATTCTAAATCAAGCATGGTTTGTGCTAGCTCCTTGAAACTTGACTAAATGAAGTAGTTCTAAGTTCTATCTCTATGGTTTGTTTCCTCTTGAAGTACACCATGCAGAGACTGGCGAAAAACACTTTCGTTTGAAAGGGGGTGCCAAGCTTACAAAACACTACTAGTTTGCTGAAATCTCAGCAAACATTTTTTCACCAAATCTTGATGATACTTGGTGGTAATGATCAGTTCACTAAGCCCACTTGGCTGCCCAATTTTCACTCTTCTAGGTTCAAGCGTTCGTTTCCAGTAACACTTTGAATTTTTAGGTTTCACTCTGTTTTCTCCTACATAGATAGCTGTGTTTGGAATTCTAAATCAAACGCGGTTTGTGCTAGCTCCTTGAAACTTGATCAAATGAAGTAGTTCTAAGTTCTATCTCTATGGTTTGTTTCCTCTTGAAGTACACCATGCAGAGACTGGCGAAAAACACTTTTGTTTTAAAGGGGTTGCCAAGCTTCCAAAAAAACTACTAGTTTGCTGAAATCTCAGCAAACATTTTTTCACCAAATCTTGATGATACTTGGTGGTAATGATCAGTTCACTAAGCCCACTTGGCTGCCCAATTTTTATTTTTCTAGGTTGAAGAATTCGTTTCCAGTAACAGTTTGAAATTTTAGGTTTCACTCTGTTTTCTCCTGCATAGATAGCTGTGTTTGGAATTCTAAATCAAACACGGTTTGAGCTAGCTCCTTGAAACTTGACCAAATCAAGTACCTCTACGTTCTATCTGTATGGTTTGTTTCCTATTAAAGTACCCCATGCAGAGACTGGCGAAAAACACTTTCATTGGAAAGGGGTTGCAAAGCTTCCAAAAAACTACTAGTTTGCTGAAATCTCAGCAAACATTTTTTCACCTAAACTTGATGATACTTGGTGGTAATGATCAGTTCACTAAGAACACTTGGCTGCCCAATTTTCACTCTTCTAGGTTCAAGCGTTCGTTTCAAGTAACACTATGAATTTTTAGTTTTCACTCTGTTTTCTGCTATATAGATAGATGTGTTTGAAACTCTAAATCGAACACGTTTTGTGCTAGCTCCTTGAAACTTGACCAAATGAAGTAGTTCTAAGTTCTATCTCTGTGGTTTGTTTCCTCTTGAAGTATCCCATGCAGAGACAGGCGAAAAACACTTTCGTTTGAAAGGGGTTGCCAAGCTTCCAAAAAACTACTAGTTTGCTGAAATCTCAGCAAACATTTTTTCACCTAAACTTGATGATACTTGGTAGTAATGATCAGTTCAATAAGCCCACTTGGCTGCCCAATTTTCACTCTTCTAGGTTCAAGCTTTCGTTTCCAGTAACACTTTGAATTTTTATTTTTCACTCTGTTTTCTGCTGTATAGATAGATGTATTTGAAACTCTAAATCAAACACGGTTTGTGCTAGCTCCTTGAAACTTGACCAAATGAAGTAGTTCTATGTTCTATCGCTATGGTTTGTTTCCTCTTGAAGTACCCCATGCAGAGACTGGCGAAAAACACTTTCGTTTGAAAGGGGTTGCCAAGCTTCCAAAAAACTACTAGTTTGCTGAAATCTCACAAACATTTTTTCACCAAATCTTGATGATACTTGGTGGTAATGATTAGTTTCCTTATCCAACTTGGCTGCCCAATTTTTATTCTTCTAGGTTGAAGCATTCGTTTCCAGTAACAGTTTGAATTTTTAGGTATCACTCTGTTTTCTCCTACATAGATAGCTGTGTTTGGAATTCTAAATCAAACACGGTTTGTGATAGCTCCTTGAAACTTGACCAAATCAAGTAGTTCTAAGTTCTATCTCTATGGTTTGTTTCCTCTTGAAGTATCCCATGCAGAGAGTGGCGAAAAACACTTTCGTTTGAAAGGGGTTGCCAAGCTTCCAAAAAACTACTAGTTTGCTGAAATCTCAGCAAACATTTTTTCACCAAATCTTGATGATACTTGGTGGTAATGATCAGTTCACTAAGCCCACATGGCTGCCCAATTTGTATTTTTCTAGGTTGACGCATTCGTTTCCAGTAACAGTTTGAAAATTTAGGTTTCACTCTGTTTTCTCCTACATAGATAGCTGTTTGGAATTCTAAATCAAACACGGTTTGTGCTAGCTCTTTGAAACTTGACCAAATGAAGTAGTTCTAAGTTCTATCTCTATGGTTTGTTTCCTATTAAAGTACCCCATGCAGAGACTGGCGAAAACACTTTAGTTGGAAAGGGGTTGCCAAGCTTCCAAAAAACTACTAGTTTGCTGAAATCTCAGCAAACATTTTTTCACCAAATATTGATGATACTTGGTGGTAATGATCAGGTCACTAAGCCCCCTTGGCTGCCCAATTTTCAATCTTCTATGTTCAAGCATTCGTTTCCAGTAACACTTTGAATTTTTAGGTTTCACTCTGTTTTCTCCTACATAGATAGCTGTGTTTGGAATTCTAAATCAAACACGGTTTGTGCTAGCTCCTTGAAACTTGACCAAATGAAGTAGTTCTAAGTTCTATCTCTATGGTTTGTTTCCTCTTGAAGTACCCCATGCAGAGACTGGCGAAAAACACTTTCGTTTGAAAGGGGTTGCCAAGCTTCCAAAAAACTACTAGTTTGCTGAAATCTCAGCAAACATTTTTTCACCAAATCTTGATGATACTTGGTGGTAATGATCAGTTCACTAGTCCCACCTGGCTGCCCAATTTTTATTCTTCTAGGTTCAAGCGTTCTTTTCCAGTAACAGTTTGAATTTTTATTTTTCACTCTGTTTTCTCCTACATAGATAGCTGTGTTTGGAATTCTAAATCAAACACGGTTTGTGCTAGCTCCTTGAAACTTGACCAAATGAAGTAGTTCTAAGTTCTATCTCTATGGTTTGTTTCCTCTTGAAGTACACCATGCAGAGACTGGCGAAAAACACTTTCGTTTGAAAGGGGTTGCCAAGCTTCCAAAAAACTACTAGTTTGCTGAAATCTCAGCAAACATTTTTTAACCAAACCTTGATGATACTTGGTGGTAATGATCAGTTCACTAAGCCCACTTGGCTGCCCAATTTTCACTGTTCTAGGTTCAAGCGTTCGTTTCCAGTAACACTTTGAATTTTTAGTTTTCACTCTGTTTTCTCCTACATAGATAGCTGTGCTTGGAATTCTAAATCAAACACGGTTTGTGCTAGCTCCTTGAAACTTGACCAAATGAAGTAGTTCTAAGTTCTATATCTATGGTTTGTTTCCTCTTGAAGTACACCATGCAGAGACTGGCGAAAAACACTTTCGTTTGAAAGGGGGTGCCAAGCTTACAAAAAAACTACTAGTTTGCTGAAATCTCAGCAAACATTTTTTCACCAAAACTTGATGATACTTGGTGGTAATGATCAGTTCACTAAGCCCACTTGGCTGCCCAATTTTCACTCTTCTAGGTTCAAGCGTTCGTTTCAAGTAACACTTTGAATTTTTAGGTTTCACTCTGTTTTCTGCTATATAGATAGATGTGTTTGAAACTCTAAATCAAACACGGTTTGTGCTAGCTCCTTGAAACTTGACCAAATGAAGTAGTTCTAAGTTCTATCTCTATAGTTTGTTTCCTCTTGAAGTATCCATGCAGAGACTGGCGAAAAACACTTTCGTTTGAAAGGGGTTGCCAAGCTTCCAAAAAACTACTAGTTTGCTGAAATCTCAGCAAACATTTTTTCACCAAATCTTGATGATACTTGGTGGTAATGATCAGTTCACTAATCCCACTTGGCTGCCCAATTTTTATTCTTCTAGGTTGAAGCATTCGTTTCCAGTAACAGTTTGAATTTTTAGGTTTCACTCTGTTTTCTCCTACATAGATAGCTGTGTTTGGAATTCTAAATCAAACACCGTTTGTGCTAGCTCCTTGAAACTTGACCAAATGAAGTAGTTCTAAATTCTATCTCTATGGTTTGTTTCCTCTTGAAGTACCCCATGCAGAGACTGGCGAAAAGCACTTTCGTTTGAAAGGGGTTGCCAAGCTTCCAAAAAACTACTAGTTTGCTGAAATCTCAGCAAACATTTTTTCACCAAATCTTGATGATACTTGGTTGTAATGATCAGTTCACTAAGACTCTTGGCTGCCCAATTTTCACTCTTCTAGGTTCAAGCATTCGTTTCCAGTAACACTTTGAATTTTTAGGTTTCACTCTGTTTTCTCCTACATCGATAGCTGTGTTTGGAATTCTAAATCAAACACGGTTTTTGCTAGCTCCTTGAAACTTGACAAAATGAAGTAGTTCTAAGTTCTATCTCTATGGTTTGTTTCCTCTTGAAGTACCCCATGCAGAGACTGGCGAAAAACACTTTCGTTTGAAAGGGGTTGCCAAGCTTCCAAAAAACTACTAGTTTGCTGAAATCTCAGCAAACATTTTTTCACCAAATCTTGATGATACTTGGTGGTAATGATCAGTTCACTAATCGCACTTGGCTGCCTAATTTTTATTTTTCTAGGTTCAAGCGTTCGTTTCCAGTAACAGTTTGAATTTTTAGGTTTCACTCTGTTTTCTCCTACATAGATAGCTGTGTTTGGAATTCTAAATCAAACACGGTTTGTGCTAGCTCCTTGAAACTTGACCAAATGTAGTAGTTCTAAGTTCTATCTCTATGGTTTGTTTCCCCCTTGAAGTACCCCATGCAGAGACTGGCGAAAAGCACTTTCGTTTGAAATGGGTTGCCAAGCTTCCAAAAAACTACTAGTTTGCTGAAATCTCAGCAAATATTTTTTCACCAAATATTGATGATACTTGGTGGTAATGATCAGTTCACTAATCCCACTTGGCTGCCAATTTTTATTCTTCTAGGTTCAAGCGTTCGTTTCCAGTAACAGTTTGAATTTTTAGGTTTCACTCTGTTTCTCCTACATAGACAGCTGTGTTTGGAATTCTAAATCAAACACGCTTTGTGCTAGCTCCTTGAAACTTGACCAAATGAAGTAGTTCTAAGTTCTATCTCTGTGGTTTGTTTCCTCTTGAAGTATCCCATGCAGAGACAGGCGAAAAACACTTTCGTTTGAAAGGGGTTGCCAAGCTTCCAAAAAACTACTAGTTTGCTGAAATCTCAGCAAACATTTTTTCACCTAAACTGGATGATACTTGGTAGTAATGATCAGTTCAATAAGCCCACTTGGCTGCCCAATTTTCACTCTTCTAGGTTCAAGCTTTCGTTTCCAGTAACACTTTGAATTTTTAGGTTTCACTCTGTTTTCTGCTATATAGATTTATAAGATGTGTTGAAACTCTAAATCAAACACGGTTTGTGCTAGCTTCTTGAAACTTGACCAAATGAAGTAGTTCTAAGTTCTATCTCTATGGTTTTGTCCTCTTGAAGTACCCCATGCAGAGACTGGCGAAAAACACTTTCGTTTGAAAGGGGTTGCCAAGCTTCCAAAAAACTACTACTTTGCTGAAATCTCAGCAAACATTTTTTCACCAAATCTTGATGATACTTGGTGGTAATGATCAGTTCACTAATCCCACTTGGCTGCCCAATTTTTATTCTTCTATGTTCAAGCGTTCGTTTCCAGTAACAGTTTGAATTTTTAGGTTTCGCTCTGTTTTCTCCTACATAGATAGCTGTGTTTGGAATTCTAAATCAAGCATGGTTTGTGCTAGCTCCTTGAAACTTGACTAAATGAAGTAGTTCTAAGTTCTATCTCTATGGTTTGTTTCCTCTTGAAGTACACCATGCAGAGACTGGCGAAAACCACTTTTGTTTGAAAGGGCTTGCCAAGCTTCCAAAACACTACTAGTTTGCTGAAATCTCACAAACATTTTTTCACCAAATCTTGATGATACTTGGTGGTAATGATCAGTTCACTAAGCCACTTGGCTGCCCAATTTTCACTCTTCTAGGTTCAAGCGTTCGTTTCCAGTAACACTTTGAATTTTTAGGTTTCACTCTGTTTTCTCCTACATAGATAGCTGTGTTTGGAATTCTAAATCAAACACGGTTTGTGCTAGCTCCTTGAAACTTGATCAAATGAAGTAGTTCTAAGTTCTATCTCTATGGTTTGTTTCCTCTTGAAGAACACCATGCAGAGACTGGCGAAAAACACTTTTGTTTGAAAGTGGTTGCCAAGCTTCCAAAAAAACTACTAGTTTGCTGAAATCTCAGAAAACATTTTTTCACCAAATCTTGATGATACTTGGTGGTAATGATCAGTTCACTAAGCCCACTTGGCTGCCCAATTTTTATTTTTCTAGGTTGAAGCATTCGTTTCCAGTAACAGTTTGAAATTTTAGGTTTCACTCTGTTTTCTCCTGCATAGATAGCTGTGTTTGGAATTCTAAATCAAACACGGTTTGAGCTAGCTCCTTGAAACTTGACCAAATCAAGTACCTCTAAGTTCTATCTGTATGGTTTGTTTCCTATTAAAGTACCCCATGCAGAGACTGGCGAAAAACACTTTCATTGGAAAGGGGTTGCAAAGCTTCCAAAAAACTACTAGTTTGCTGAAATCTCAGCAAACATTTTTTCACCTAAACTTGATGATACTTGGTGGTAATGATCAGTTCACTAAGCCCACTTGGCTGCCCAATTTTCACTCTTCTAGGTTCAAGCGTTCGTTTCAAGTAACACTATGAATTTTTAGTTTTCACTCTGTTTTCTGCTATATAGATAGATGTGTTTGAAACTCTAAATCGAACACGGTTTGTGCTAGCTCCTTGAAACTTGACCAAATGAAGTAGTTCTAAGTTCTATCTCTGTGGTTTGTTTCCTCTTGAAGTATCCCATGCAGAGACAGGCGAAAAACACTTTCGTTTGAAAGGGGTTGCCAAGCTTCCAAAAAACTACTAGTTTGCTGAAATCTCAGCAAACATTTTTTCACCTAAACTTGATGATACTTGGTAGTAATGATCAGTTCAATAAGCCCACTTGGCTGCCCAATTTTCACTCTTCTAGGTTCAAGCTTTCGTTTCCAGTAACACTTTGAATTTTTATTTTTCACTCTGTTTTCTGCTGTATAGATAGATGTATTTGAAAGTCTAAATCAAACACGGTTTGTGCTAGCTCCTTGAAACTTGACCAAATGAAGTAGTTCTAAGTTCTATCTCTATGGTTTGTTTCCTCTTGACGTACCCCATGCAGAGACTGGCGAAAAACACTTTCGTTAGAAAGGGGTTGCCAAGCTTCCAAAAAACTACTAGTTTGCTGAAATCTCACAAACATTTTTTCACCAAATCTTGATGATACTTGGTGGTAATGATTAGTTCCCTTATCCAACTTGGCTGCCCAATTTTTATTCTTCTAGGTTGAAGCATTCGTTTCCAGTAACAGTTTGAATTTTTAGGTATCACTCTGTTTTCTCCTACATAGATAGCTGTGTTTGGAATTCTAAATCAAACAGGGTTTGTGATAGCTCCTTGAAACTTGACCAAATCAAGTAGTTCTAAGTTCTATCTCTATGGTTTGTTTCCTCTTGAAGTATCCCATGCAGAGAGTGGCGAAAAACACTTTCGTTTGAAAGGGGTTGCCAAGCTTCCAAAAAACTACTAGTTTGCTGAAATATCAGCAAACATTTTTTCACCAAATCTTGGTGATAATTGGTGGTAATGATCAGTTCACTAAGCCCACATGGCTGCCCAATTTGTATTTTTCTAGGTTGACGCATTCGTTTCAAGTAGCAGTTTGAAAATTTAGGTTTCACTCTGTTTTCTCCGGCATAGATAGCTGTGTTTGGAATTCTAAATCAAACACGGTTTGAGCTAGCTCCTTGAAACTTGACCAAATGCAGTAGTTCTAAGTTCTATCTCTATGGTTTGTTTCCTATTAAAGTACCCCATGCAGAGACTGGCGAAAAACACTTTAGTTGGAAAGGGGTTGCAAAGCTTCCAAAAAACTACTAGTTTGCTGAAATCTCAGCAAACATTTTTTCACCAAAACTTGATGATACTTGGTGGTAATGATCAGTTCACTAAGCCCACTTAGCTGCCCAATTTTCACTCTTCTCGGTTCAAGCGTTCGTTTCCAGTAACACTTTGAATTTTTAGTGTTTTCTGCTATATAGATAGATGTGTTTGAAACTCTAAATCAAACACGGTTTGTGCTAGCTCCTTGAAACTTGACCAAATGAAGTAGTTCTAAGTTCTATCTCTATGGTTTGTTTCCTCTTGAAGTACCCCAATGCAGAGACTGGCGAAAAACACTTTCCTTTGAAAGGGTTGCCAAGCTTCCAAAAAACTACTACTTTGCTGAAATCTCACAAACATTTTTTAACCAAATCTTGATGATACTTGGTGGTAATGATTAGTTCCCTTATCCAACTTGGCTGCCCAATTTTTATTCTTCTAGGTTGAAGCATTCGTTTCCAGTAACAGTTTGAATTTTTAGCTATCACTCTGTTTTCTCATACATAGATAGCTGTTTGGAATTCTAAATCAAACACGGTTTGTGCTAGCTCCTTGAAACTTGACCAAATGAAGTAGTTCTAAGTTCTATCTCTATGGTTTGTTTCCTATTAAAGTACCCCATGCAGAGACTGGCGAAAACACTTTAGTTGGAAAGGGGTTGCCAAGCTTCCAAAAAACTACTAGTTTGCTGAAATCTCAGCAAACATTTTTTCACCAAATATTGATGATACTTGGTGGTAATGATCAGTTCACTAAGCCCCCTTGGCTGCCCAATTTTCACTCTTCTAGGTTCAAGCATTCGTTTCCAGTAACACTTTGAATTTTTAGGTTTCACTCTGTTTTCTCCTACATAGATAGCTGTGTTTGGAATTCTAAATCAAACACGGTTTGTGCTAGCTCCTTGAAACTTGACCAAATGAAGTAGTTCTAAGTTCTATCTCTATGGTTTGTTTCCTCTTGAAGTACCCCATGCAGAGACTGGCGAAAAACACTTTCGTTTGAAAGGGGTTGCCAAGCTTCCAAAAAACTACTAGTTTGCTGAAATCTCAGCAAACATTTTTTCACCAAATCTTGATGATACTTGGTGGTAATGATCAGTTCACTAGTCCCACCTGGCTGCCCAATTTTTATTCTTCTAGGTTCAAGCGTTCTTTTCCAGTAACAGTTTTTTTTTTAGGTTTCACTCTGTTTTCTCCTACATAGATAGCTGTGTTTGGAATTCTAAATCAAACACGGTTTGTGCTAGCTTCTTGAAACTTGACCAAATGAAGTAGTTCTAAGTTATATCTCTATGGTTTGTTTCCTCTTGAAGTACCCCATGCAGGACTGGCGAAAAACACTTTCGTTTGAAAGGGGTTGCCAAGCTTCCAAAAAACTACTAGTTTGCTAAATCTCACAAACATTTTTTCACCAAATCTTGATGATACTTGGTGGTAATGATTAGTTCCCTTATCCAACTTGGCTGCCCAATATTTATTCTTCTAGGTTGAAGCATTCGTTTCCAGTAGCAGTTTGAATTTTTAGGTATCACTCTGTTTTCTCCTACATAGATAGCTGTGTTTGGAATTTTAAATCAAACACGGTTTGTGCTAGCTCCTTGAAACTTGACCAAATGAAGTAGTTCTAAGTTCTATCTCTATGGTTTGTTTCCTCTTGAAGTATCCCATGCAGAGAGTGGCGAAAAACACTTTCGTTTGAAAGGGGTTGCCAAGCTTCCAAAAAACTACTAGTTTGCTGAAATCTCAGCAAACATCTTTTCACCAAATCTTGATGATACTTGGGGGTAATGATCAGTTCACTAATCCCACTTGACTGCCCAATTTTTATTCTTCTATGTTCATGCGTTCGTTTCCAGTAACAGTTTGAATTTTTAGGTTTCGCTCTGTTTTCTCCTACATAGAAAGCTGTGTTTGGAATTCTAAATCAAACACGGTTTGTGCTAGCTCCTTGAAACTTGACTAAATGAAGTAGTTCTAAGTTCTATCTCTATGGTTTGTTTCCTCTTGAAGTACACCATGCAGAGACTGGCGAAAACCACTTTCGTTTGAAAGGGGTTGCCAAGCTTCCAAAACACTACTAGTTTGCTGAAATCTCAGCAAACATTTTTTCACCAAATCTTGATGATACTTGGTGGTAATGATCAGTTCACTAAGCCCACTTGGCTGCCCAATTTTCACTCTTCTAGGTTCAAGCGTTCGTTTCCAGTAACACTTTGAATTTTTAGGTTTCACTCTGTTTTCTCCTACATAGATAGCTGTGTTTGGAATTCTAAATCAAACACGGTTTGTGCTAGCTCCTTGAAACTTGATCAAATGAAGTAGTTCTAAGTTCTATCTCTATGGTTTGTTTCCTCTTGAAGTACACCATGCAGAGACTGGCGAAAAACACTTTTGTTTGAAAGGGGTTGCCAAGCTTCCAAAAAAACTACTAGTTTGCTGAAATCTCAGCAAACATTTTTTCACCAAATCTTGATGATACTTGGTGGTAATGATCAGTTCACTAAGCCCACTTGGCTGCCCAATTTTTATTTTTCTAGGTTGAAGCATTCGTTTCCAGTAACAGTTTGAAATTTTAGGTTTCACTCTGTTTTCTCCTGCATAGATAGCTGTGTTTGGAATTCTAAATCAAACACGGTTTGAGCTAGCTCCTTGAAACTTGACCAAATCAAGTACTTCTAAGTTCTATCTGTATGGTTTGTTTCCTATTAAAGTACCCCATGCAGAGACTGGCGAAAAACACTTTCATTGGAAAGGGGTTGCAAAGCTTCCAAAAAACTACTAGTTTTCTGAAATCACAGCAAACATTTTTTCACCAAAACATGATGATACTTGGTGGTAATGATCAGTTCACTAAGCCCACTTGGCTGCCCAATTTTCACTCTTCTAGGTTCAGCGTTCGTTTCAAGTAACACTATGAATTTTTATTTTTCACTCTGTTTTCTGCTATATAGATAGATGTGTTTGAAACTTTAAATCAAACACGGTTTGTGCTAGCTCCTTGAAACTTGACCAAATGAAGTAGTTCTAAGTTCTATCTCTGTGGTTTGTTTCCTCTTGAAGTATCCCATGCAGAGACAGGCGAAAAACACTTTCGTTTGAATGGGGTTGCCAAGCTTCCAAAAAACTACTAGTTTGCTGAAATCTCAGCAAACATTTTTTCACCTAAACTTGATGATACTTGGTAGTAATGATCAGTTCAATAAGCCCACTTGGCTGCCCAATTTTCACTCTTCTAGGTTCAAGCTTTCGGTTCCAGTAACACTTTGAATTTTTAGGTTTCACTCTGTTTTCTGCTGTATAGATAGATGTATTTGAAACTCTAAATCAAACACGGTTTGTGCTAGCTCCTTGAAACTTGACCAAATGAAGTAGTTCTAAGTTCGATATCAATGGTTTGTTTCCTCTTGAAGTACCCCATGCAGAGACTGGCGAAAAACACTTTCGTTTGAAAGGGGTTGCCAAGCTTCCAAAAAACTACTACTTTGCTGAAATCTCACAAATATTTTTTCACCAAATCTTGATGATACTTGGTGGTAATGATTAGTTCCCTTATCAAACTTGGCTGCCCAATTTTTATTCTTCTAGGTTGAAGCATTCGTTTCCAGTAACAGTTTGAATTTTTAGGTATCACTCTGTTTTCTCCTACATAGATAGCTGTGTTTGGAATTCTAAATCAAACACATTTGTGCTAGCTCCTTGAAACTTGACCAAATCAAGTAGTTCTAAGTTCTATCATTATGGTTTGTTTCCTCTTGAAGTATCCCATGCAGAGAGTGGCGAAAAACACTTTCGTTTGAAAGGGGTTGCCAAGCTTCCAAAAAACTACTAGTTTGCTGAAATCTCAGCAAACATTTTTTCACCAAATCTTGATGATACTTGGTGGTAATGATCAGTTCACTAAGCACTCTTGGCTGCCCAATTTTCACTCTTCTAGGTTCAAGCGTTCGTTTCCAGTAACACTTTGAATTTTTAGGTTTAACTCTGTTTTCTCCTACATAGATAGCTGTGTTTGGAATTCTAAATCAAACACGGTTTGTGCTAGATCCTTGAAACTTGACCAAATGAAGTAGTTCTAAGTTCTATCTCTATGGTTTGTTTCCTCTTGAAGTACACCATGCAGAAACTGGCGAAAAACACTTTCGTTTGAAAGGAGTTGCCAAGCTACCAAAAAAACTACTAGTTTGCTGAAATCTCAGCAAACATTTTTTCACCAAATCTTGATGATACTTGGTGGTAATGATCAGTTCACTAAGCCCACATGGCTGCCCAATTTTTATTTTTCTAGGTTGAAGCATTCGTTTCCAGTAACAGTTTGAAATTTTAGGTTTCACTCTGTTTTCTCCTGCATAGATAGCTGTGTTTGGAATTCTAAATCAAACACGGTTTGAGCTAGCTCCTTGAAACTTGACCAAATGCAGTAGTTCTAAGTTCTATCTCTATGGTTTGTTTCCTATTAAAGTACACCATGCAGAGACTGGCGAAAAACACTTTAGTTTGAAAGGGGTTGCAAAACTTCCAAAAATCTACTAGTTTGCTGAAATCTCAGCAAACATTTTTTCACCAAAACTTGATGATACTTGGTGGTAATGATCAGTTCACTAAGCCCACTTGGCTGCCCAATTTTCACTCTTCTAGGTTCAAGCGTTCGTTTCCAGTAACACGTTGAATTTTTAGGTTCCACTCTGTTTTCTGCTATATAGATAGATGTGTTTAAAACTCTAAATCAAACACGGTTTGTGCTAGCTCCTTGAAACTTGACCAAATGAAGTAGTTCTAAGTTCTATCTCTATGGTTTGTTTCCTCTTGAAGTACCCCAATGCAGAGACTGGCGAAAAACACTTTCGTTTGAAAGGGGTTGCCAAGCTTCCAAAAAACTACTACTTTGCTGAAATGTCACAAACATTTTTTAACCAAATCTTGATGATACTTGGTGGTAATGATTAGTTCCCTTATCCAACTTGCCTGCCCAATTTTTATTCTTCTTCGTTGAAGCATTCGTTTCCAGGAACAGTTTGAATTTTTAGGTATCACTCTGTTTTCTCCTACATAGATAGTTGTTTGGAATTCTAAATCAAACACGGTTTGTGCTAGCTCCTTGAAACTTGACCAAATGAAGTAGTTCTAAGTTCTATCTCTATGGTTTGTTTCCTATTAAAGTACCCCATGCAGAGACTGGCGAAAACACTTTAGTTGGAAAGGGGTTGCCAAGCTTCCAAAAAACTACTAGTTTGCTGAAATCTCAGCAAACATTTTTTCACCAAATATTGATGATACGTGGTGGTAATGATCAGTTCACTAAGCCCCCTTGGCTGCCCAATTTTCACTCTTCTAGGTTCAAGCATTCGTTTCCAGTAACACTTTGAATTTTTAGGTTTCACTCTGTTTTCTCCTACATAGATAGCTGTGTTTGGAATTCTAAATCAAACACGGTTTGTGCTAGCTCCTTGAAACTTGACCAAATGAAGTAGTTCTAAGTTCTATCTCTTAGGTTTGTTTCCTCTTGAAGTACCCCATGCAGAGACTGGCGAAAAACACTTTCGTTTGAAAGGGGTTGCCAAGCTTCCAAAAAACTACTAGTTTGCTGAAATCTCAGCAAACATTTTTTCAACAAATCTTGATGATACTTGGTGGTAATGATCAGTTCACTAGTCCCACCTGGCTGCCCAATTTTTATTCTTCTAGGTTCAAGCGTTCTTTTCCAGTAACAGTTTGAATTTTTAGGTTTCACTCTGTTTTCTCCTACATAGATAGCTGTGTTTGGAATTCTAAATCAAACACGGTTTGTGCTAGCTCCTTGAAACTTGACCAAATGAAGTAGTTCTAAGTTCTATCTCTATGGTTTTTTTCCTCTTGAAGTACACCATGGAGAGACTGGCGAAAAACACTTTCGTTTGAAAGGGGTTGCCAAGCTTCCAAAAAACTACTAGTTTGCTGAAATCTCAGCGAACATTTTTTAACCAAATCTTGATGATACTTGGTGGTAATGATCAGTTCACTAAGCCCACTTGGCTGCCCAATTTTCACTCTTCTAGGTTCAAGCATTCGTTTCCAGTAACACTTTGAATTTTTAGGTTTCACTCTGTTTTCTCCTACATAGATAGCTGTGTTTGGAATTCTAAATCAAACACGGTTTGTGCTAGCTTCTTGAAACTTGACCAAATGAAGTAGTTCTAAGTTCTATCTCTATGGTTTGTTTCCTCTTGAAGTACCCCATGCAGGACTCGCGAAAAACACTTTCGTTTGAAAGGGGTTGCCAAGCTTCCAAAAAACTACTAGTTTGCTAAAATCTCACAAACATTTTTTCACCAAATCTTGATGATACTTGGTGGTAATGATTAGTTCCCTTATCCAACTTGGCTGCCCAATATTTATTCTTCTAGGTTGAAGCATTCGTTTCCAGTAGCAGTTTGAATTTTTAGGTATCACTCTGTTTTCTCCTACATAGATAGCTGTGTTTGGAATTCTAAATCAAACACGGTTTGTGCTAGCTCCTTGAAACTTGACCAAATCAAGTAGTTCTAAGTTCTATCTCTATGGTTTGTTTCCTCTTGAAGTATCCCATGCAGAGAGTGGCGAAAAACACTTTCGTTTGAAAGGGGTTGCCAAGCTTCCAAAAAACTACTAGTTTGCTGAAATCTCAGCAAACCTTTTTTCACCAAATCTTGATGATACTTGGTGGTAATGATCAGTTCACTAGTCCCACCTGGCTGCCCAATTTTTATTCTTCTAGGTTCAAGCGTTCTTTTCCAGTAACAGTTTGAATTTTTAGGTTTCACTCTGTTTTCTCCTACATAGATAGCTGTGTTTGGAATTCTAAATCAAACACGATTTGTGCTAGCTCCTTGAAACTTGACCAAATGAAGTAGTTCTAAGTTCTATCTCTATGGTTTGTTTCCTCTTGAAGTACACCATGCAGAGACTGGCGAAAAACACTTTCGTTTGAAAGGGGTTGCCAAGCTTCCAAAAAACTACTAGTTTGCTGAAATCTCAGCAAATATTTTTTAACCAAATCTTGATGATACTTGGTGGTAATGATCAGTTCACTAAGCCCACTTGGCTGCCCAATTTTCACTCTTCTAGGTTCAAGCGTTCGTTTCCGGTAACACTTTGAATTTTTAGGTTTCACTCTGTTTTCTCCTACATAGATAGCTGTGTTTGGAATTCTAAATCAAACACGGTTTGTGCTAGCTCCTTGAAACTTGACAAAATGAAGTAGTTCTAAGTTCTGTCTCTATGGTTTGTTTCCTCTTGAAGTACCCCATGCAGAGACTGGCGAAAAACACTTTCGTTTGAAAGGGGTTGCCAAGCTTCCAAAAAACTACTAGTTTGGTGAAATCTCAGCAAACATTTTTTCACCAAATCTTGATGATACTTGGTGGTAATGATCAGTTCACTAATCGCACTTGGCTGCCTAATTTTTATTCTTCTAGGTTCAAGCGTTCGTTTCCAGTAACAGTTTGAATTTTTAGGTTTCACTACGTTTTCTCCTACATAGATAGCTGTGTTTGGAATTCTAAATCAAACACGGTTTGTGCTAGATCCTTGAAACTTGACCAAATGTAGTAGTTCTAAGTTCTATCTCTATGGTTTGTTTCCTCTTGAAGTACACCATGCAGAGATTGGCGAAAAGCACTTTCGTTTGAAAGGGGTTGCCAAGCTTCCAAAAAACTACTAGTTTGCTGAAATCTCAGCAAACATTTCTTCACCAAATATTGATGATACTTGGTGGTAATGATCAGTTCACTAAGCCCACTTGGCTGCCCAATTTTCACTCTTCTAGGTTCAAGCATTCGTTTCCAGTAACACTTTGAATTTTTAGGTTTCACTCTGTTTTCTCCTACATAGATAGCTGTGTTTGGAATTCTAAATCAAACACGGTTTGTGTTACCTCCTTGAAACTTGACCAAATGAAGTAGTTCTAAGTTCTATCTCTATGGTTTGTTTCCTCTTGAAGTACCCCATGCAGAGACTGGCGAAAAACACTTTCGTTTGAAAGGGGTTGCCAAGCTTCCAAAAAACTACTAGTTTGCTGAAATCTCAGCAAACATTTTTTCACCAAATCTTGATGATACTTGGTGGTAATGATCAGTTCACTAGTCCCACCTGGCTGCCCAATTTTTATTCTTCTAGGTTCAAGCGTTTATTTCCAGTAACAGTTTGAATTTTTAGGTTTCACTCTGTTTTCTCCTACATAGATAGCTGTGTTTGGAATTCTAAATCAAACACGGTTTGAGCTAGCTCCTTGAAACTTGACCAAATCAAGTAGTTCTAAGTTCTATCTGTATGGTTTGTTTCCTATTAAAGTACCCCATGCAGAGACTGGCGAAAAACACTTTCATTGGACAGGGGTTGCAAAGCTTCCAAAAAACTACTAGTTTGCTGAAATCTCAGCAAACATTTTTTCACCAAATCTTGATGATACTTGGTGGTAATGATCAGTTCACTAATCCCACTTGGCTGCCCAATTTTTATTCTTCTAGGTTGAAGCATGCGTTTCCAGTAAAAGTTTGAATTTTTAGGTTTCACTCTGTTTTCTCCTACATGGATAGCTGTGTTTGGAATTCTAAATCAAACACGGTTTGTGCTATCTCCTTGAAACTTGACCAAATGAAGTAGTTCTAAATTCTATATCTATGGTTTGTTTCCTCTTGAAGTACCCCATGCAGAGACTGGCGAAAAGCACTTTCGTTTGAAAGGGGTTGCCAAGCTTCCAAAAAACTACTAGTTTGCTGAAATCTCAGCAAACATTTTTTCACCAAATCTTGATGATACTTGGTGGTAATGATCAGTTCACTAAGCACTCTTGGCTGCCCAATTTTCACTCTTCTAGGTTCAAGCGTTCGTTTCCAGTAACACTTTGAATTTTTAGGTTTCACTCTGTTTTTTGCTATATAGATAGATATGTTTGAAACTCTAAATCAAACACGGTTTGTGCTAGCTCCTTGAAACTTGACCAAATGAAGTAGTTCTAAGTTATATCTCTATGGTTTGTTTCCTCTTGAAGTACCCCATGCAGAGACTGGCGAAAAACACTTTCGTTTGAAAGGGGTTGCCAAGCTTCCAAAAAACTACTAGTTTGCTGAAATCTCAGCAAACATTTTTTCACCAAATATTGATGATAATTGGTGGTAATGATCAGTTCACTAAGCCCACTTGGCTGCCCAATTTTCACTCTTCTAGGTTCAAGCATCGTTTCCAGTAACACTTTGAATTTTTAGGTTTCACTCTGTTTTCTCCTACATAGATAGCTGTGTTTGGAATTCTAAATCAAACACGGTTTGTGCTAGCTCCTTGAAACTTGACCAAATGAAGTAGTTCTAAGTTCTATATCTATGGTTTGTTTCCTCTTGAAGTACCCCATGCAGAGACTGGCGAAAAACACTTTCGTTTGAAAGGGGTTGCCAAGCTTCCAAAAAACTACTACTTTGCTGAAATCTCACAAATATTTTTTCACCAAATCTTGATGATACTTGGTGGTAATGATTAGTTCCCTTATCCAACTTGGCTGCCCAATTTTTATTCTTCTAGGTTGAAGCATTCGTTTCCAGTAACAGTTTGAATTTTTAGGTATCACTCTGTTTTCTCCTACATAGATAGCTGTGTTTGTAATTCTAAATCAAACACATTTGTGCTAGCACCTTGAAACTTGACCAAATCAAGTAGTTCTAAGTTCTATCTTTATG
Organism: Callospermophilus lateralis; assembly: GCF_048772815.1. Lineage (NCBI taxonomy): Eukaryota > Metazoa > Chordata > Mammalia > Rodentia > Sciuridae > Callospermophilus > Callospermophilus lateralis. The sequence goes on from NW_027513999.1 coordinate 32,706, forward strand.
GTTAGTTTCCTCTTGAAGTATCCCATGCAGAGAGTGGCGAAAAACACTTTCGTTTGAAAGGGGTTGCCAAGCTTCGAAAAAACTACTAGTTTGCTGAAATCTCAGCAAACATTTTTTCACCAAATCTTGATGATACTTGGTGGTAATGATCAGTTCACTAAGCACTCTTGGCTGCCCAATTTTCACTCTTCTAGGTTCAAGCGTTCGTTTCCAGTAACAGTTTGAATTTTTAGGTTTCACTCTGTTTTCTCCTACATAGATAGCTGTGTTTGGAATTCTAAATCAAACACGGTTTGTGCTAGCTCCTTGAAACTTGACCAAATGTAGTAGTTCTAAGTTCTATCTCTATGGTTTGTTTCCTCTTGAAGTACACCATGCAGAGACAGGCGAAAAACACTTTCGTTTGAAAGGGGTTGCCAAGCTTCCAAAAAAACTACTAGTTTGCTGAAATCTCAGCAAACATTTTTTCACCAAATCTTGATGATTCTTGGTGGTAATGATCAGTTCACTAAGCCCACATGGCTGCCCAATTTTTATTTTTCTAGGTTGAAGCATTCGTTTCCAGTTACAGTTTGAAATTTTAGGTTTCACTCTGTTTTCTCCTGCATAGATAGCTGTGTTTGGAATTCTAAATCAAACACGGTTTGAGCTAGCTCCTTGAAACTTGACCAAATGCAGTAGTTCTAAGTTCTATCTCTATGGTTTGTTTCCTATTAAAGTACCCCATGCAGAGACTGGCAAAAAACACTTTAGTTTGAAAGGGGTTGCAAAGCTTCCAAAAAACTACTAGTTTTCTGAAATCTCAGCAAACATTTTTTCACCAAAACTTGATGATACTTGGTGGTAATGATCAGTTCACTAAGCCCACTTGGCTGCCCAATTTTCACTCTTCTAAGTTCAAGCGTTCGTTTCCAGTAACACTTTGAATTTTTAGGTTTCACTCTGTTTTCTGCTATATAGATAGATGTGTTTGAAACTCTAAATCAAACACGGTTTGTGCTAGCTCCTTGAAACTTGACCAAATGAAGTAGTTCTAAGTTCTATCTCTATGGTGTGTTTCCTCTTGAAGTACCCCATGCAGAGACTGGCGAAAAACACTTTCGTTTGAAAGGGGTTGCCAAGCTTCCAAAATACTACTACTTTGCTGAAATCTCACAAAACTTTTTTCACCAAATCTTGATGATACTTGGTGGTAATGATTAGTTCCCTTATCCAACTTGGCTGCCCAATTTTTATTCTTCTAGGTTGAAGCATTCGTTTCCAGTAACAGTTTGAATTTTTAGGTATCACTCTGTTTTCTCCTACATAGATAGCTGTTTGGAATTCTAAATCAAACACGGTTTGTGCTAGCTCCTTGAAACTTGACCAAATGAAGTAGTTCTAAGTTCTATCTCTATGGTTTGTTTCCTATTAAAGTACCCCATGCAGAGACTGGCGAAAACACTTTAGTTGGAAAGGGGTTGCCAAGCTTCCAAAAAACTACTAGTTTGCTGAAATCTCAGCAAACATTTTTTCACCAAATATTGATGATACTTGGTGGTAATGATCAGTTCACTAAGCCCCCTTGGCTGCCCAATTTTCACTCTTCTAGGTTCAAGCATTCGTTTCCAGTAACACTTTGAATTTTTAGGTTTCACTCTGTTTTCTCCTACATAGATAGCTGTGTTTGGAATTCTAAATCAAACACGGTTTGTGCTAGCTCCTTGAAACTTGACCAAATGAAGTAGTTCTAAGTTCTATCTCTATGGTTTGTTTCCTCTTGAAGTACCCCATGCAGAGACTGGCGAAAAACACTTTCGTTTGAAATGGGTTGCCAAGCTTCCAAAAAACTACTAGTTTGCTGAAATCTCAGCAAATATTTTTTCACCAAATCTTGATGATACTTGGTGGTAATGATCAGTTCACTAGTCCCACCTGGCTGCCCAATTTTTATTCTTCTAGGTTCAAGCGTTCGTTTCCAGTAACAGTTTGAATTTTTAGGTTTCACTCTGTTTTCTCCTACATAGATAGCTGTGTTTGGATTTCTAAATCAAACACGGTTTGTGCTAGCTCCTTGAAACTTGACCAAATGAAGTAGTTCTAAGTTCTATCTCTATGGTTTGTTTCCTCTTGAAGTACACCATGCAGAGATTGGCGAAAAACACTTTCGTTTGAAAGGGGTTGCCAAGCTTCCAAAAAACTACTAGTTTGCTGAAATCTCAGCAAACATTTTTTCACCAAATCTTGATGATACTTGGTGGTAATGATCAGTTCACTAAGCCCACTTGGCTGCCCAATTTTCACTCTTCTAGGTTCAAGCGTTCGTTTCCAGTAACACTTTGAATTTTTAGGTTTCACTCTGTTTTCTCCTACATAGATAGCTGTGTTTGGAATTCTAAATCAAACACGGTTTGTGCTAGCTCCTTGAAACTTGATCAAATGAAGTAGTTCTAAGTTCTATCTCTATGGTTTGTTTCCTCTTGAAGTACACCATGCAGAGACTGGCGAAAAACACTTTTGTTTGAAAGTGTTGCCAAGCTTCCAAAAAAACTACTAGTTTGCTGAAATCTCAGCAAACATTTTTTCACCAAATCTTGATGATACTTGGTGGTAATGATCAGTTCACTAAGCCCACTTGGCTGCCCAATTTTTATTTTTCTAGGTTGAAGCATTCGTTTCCAGTAACAGTTTGAAATTTTAGGTTTCACTCTGTTTTCTCCTACATAGATAGCTGTGTTTGGAATTCTAAATCAAACACGGTTTGAGCTAGCTCCTTGAAACTTGACCAAATCAAGTACTTCTAAGTTCTATCTGTATGGTTTGTTTCCTATTAAAGTACCCCATGCAGAGACTGGCGAAAAACACTTTCATTGGAAAGGGGTTGCAAAGCTTCCAAAAAACTACTAGTTTGCTGAAATCACAGCAAACATTTTTTCACCAAAACATGATGATACTTGGTGGTAATGATCAGTTCACTAAGCCCACTTGGCTGCCCAATTTTCACTCTTCTAGGTTCAAGCGTTCGTTTCAAGTAACACTATGAATTTTTATTTTTCACTCTGTTTTCTGCTATATAGATAGATGTGTTTGAAACTCTAAATCAAACACGGTTTGTGCTAGCTCCTTGAAACTTGACCAAATGAAGTAGTTCTAAGTTCTATCTCTGTGGTTTGTTTCCTCTTGAAGTATCCCATGCAGAGACAGGCGAAAAACACTTTCGTTTGAATGGGGTTGCCAAGCTTCCAAAAAACTACTAGTTTGCTGAAATCTCAGCAAACATTTTTTCACCTAAACTTGATGATACTTGGTAGTAATGATCAGTTCAATAAGCCCACTTGGCTGCCCAATTTTCACTCTTCTAGGTTCAAGCTTTCGTTTCCAGTAACACTTTGAATTTTTAGGTTTCACTCTGTTATCTGCTGTATAGATAGATGTATTTGAAACTCTAAATCAAACACGGTTTGTGCTAGCTCCTTGAAACTTGACCAAATGAAGTAGTTCTAAGTTCTATATCTATGGTTTGTTTCCTCTTGAAGTACCCCATGCAGAGACTGGCGAAAAACACTTTCGTTTGAAAGGGGTTGCCAAGCTTCCAAAAAACTACTACTTTGCTGAAATCTCACAAATATTTTTTCACCAAATCTTGATGATACTTGGTGGTAATGATTAGTTCCCTTATCCAACTTGGCTGCCCAATTTTTATTCTTCTAGGTTGAAGCATTCGTTTCCAGTAACAGTTTGAATTTTTAGGTATCACTCTGTTTTCTCCTACATAGATAGCTGTGTTTGGAATTCTAAATCAAACACATTTGTGCTAGCTCCTTGAAACTTGACCAAATCAAGTAGTTCTAAGTTCTATCTTTATGGTTAGTTTCCTCTTGAAGTATCCCATGCAGAGAGTGGCGAAAAACACTTTCGTTTGAAAGGGGTTGCCAAGCTTCCAAAAAACTACTAGTTTGCTGAAATCTCAGCAAACATTTTTTCACCAAATCTTGATGATACTTGGTGGTAATGATCAGTTCACTAAGCACTCTTGGCTGCCCAATTTTCACTCTTCTAGGTTCAAGCGTTCGTTTCCAGTAACACTTTGAATTTTTAGGTTTAACTCTGTTTTCTCCTACATAGATAGCTGTGTTTGGAATTCTAAATCAAACACGGTTTGTGCTAGATCCTTGAAACTTGACCAAATGAAGTAGTTCTAAGTTCTATCTCTATGGTTTGTTTCCTCTTGAAGTACACCATGCAGAGACAGGCGAAAAACACTTTCGTTTGAAAGGGGTTGCCAAGCTTCCAAAAAAACTACTAGTTTGCTGAAATCTCAGCAAACATTTTTTCACCAAATCTTGATGATTCTTGGTGGTAATGATCAGTTCACTAAGCCCACATGGCTGCCCAATTTTTATTTTTCTAGGTTGAAGCATTCGTTTCCAGTTACAGTTTGAAATTTTAGGTTTCACTCTGTTTTCTCCTGCATAGATAGCTGTGTTTGGAATTCTAAATCAAACACGGTTTGAGCTAGCTCCTTGAAACTTGACCAAATGCAGTAGTTCTAAGTTCTATCTCTATGGTTTGTTTCCTATTAAAGTACCCCATGCAGAGACTGGCAAAAAACACTTTAGTTTGAAAGGGGTTGCAAAGCTTCCAAAAAACTACTAGTTTTCTGAAATCTCAGCAAACATTTTTTCACCAAAACTTGATGATACTTGGTGGTAATGATCAGTTCACTAAGCCCACTTGGCTGCCCAATTTTCACTCTTCTAAGTTCAAGCGTTCGTTTCCAGTAACACTTTGAATTTTTAGGTTTCACTCTGTTTTCTGCTATATAGATAGATGTGTTTGAAACTCTAAATCAAACACGGTTTGTGCTAGCTCCTTGAAACTTGACCAAATGAAGTAGTTCTAAGTTCTATCTCTATGGTGTGTTTCCTCTTGAAGTACCCCATGCAGAGACTGGCGAAAAACACTTTCGTTTGAAAGGGGTTGCCAAGCTTCCAAAATACTACTACTTTGCTGAAATCTCACAAAACTTTTTTCACCAAATCTTGATGATACTTGGTGGTAATGATTAGTTCCCTTATCCAACTTGGCTGCCCAATTTTTATTCTTCTAGGTTGAAGCATTCGTTTCCAGTAACAGTTTGAATTTTTAGGTATCACTCTGTTTTCTCCTACATAGATAGCTGTTTGGAATTCTAAATCAAACACGGTTTGTGCTAGCTCCTTGAAACTTGACCAAATGAAGTAGTTCTAAGTTCTATCTCTATGGTTTGTTTCCTATTAAAGTACCCCATGCAGAGACTGGCGAAAACACTTTAGTTGGAAAGGGGTTGCCAAGCTTCCAAAAAACTACTAGTTTGCTGAAATCTCAGCAAACATTTTTTCACCAAATATTGATGATACTTGGTGGTAATGATCAGTTCACTAAGCCCCCTTGGCTGCCCAATTTTCACTCTTCTAGGTTCAAGCATTCGTTTCCAGTAACACTTTGAATTTTTAGGTTTCACTCTGTTTTCTCCTACATAGATAGCTGTGTTTGGAATTCTAAATCAAACACGGTTTGTGCTAGCTCCTTGAAACTTGACCAAATGAAGTAGTTCTAAGTTCTATCTCTATGGTTTGTTTCCTCTTGAAGTACCCCATGCAGAGACTGGCGAAAAACACTTTCGTTTGAAATGGGTTGCCAAGCTTCCAAAAAACTACTAGTTTGCTGAAATCTCAGCAAATATTTTTTCACCAAATCTTGATGATACTTGGTGGTAATGATCAGTTCACTAGTCCCACCTGGCTGCCCAATTTTTATTCTTCTAGGTTCAAGCGTTCGTTTCCAGTAACAGTTTGAATTTTTAGGTTTCACTCTGTTTTCTCCTACATAGATAGCTGTGTTTGGATTTCTAAATCAAACACGGTTTGTGCTAGCTCCTTGAAACTTGACCAAATGAAGTAGTTCTAAGTTCTATCTCTATGGTTTGTTTTCTCTTGAAGTACACCATGCAGAGATTGGCGAAAAACACTTTCGTTTGAAAGGGGTTGCCAAGCTTCCAAAAAACTACTAGTTTGCTGAAATCTCAGCAAACATTTTTCAACCAAATCTTGATGATACTTGGTGGTAATGATCAGTTCACTAAGCCCACTTGGCTGCCCAATTTTCACTCTTCTAGGTTCAAGCGTTCGTTCCAGTAACACTTTGAATTTTTAGGTTTCACTCTGTTTTCTCTTACATAGATAGCTGTGCTTGGAATTCTAAATCAAACACGCTTTGTGCTATCTTCTTGAAACTTGACCAAATGAAGTAGTTCTAAGTTCTATCTCTATGGTTTTGTCCTCTTGAAGTACCATATGCAGAGACTGGCGAAAAACACTTTCGTTTGAAAGGGGTTGCCAAGCTTCCAAAAAACTACTACTTTGCTGAAATCTCAGCAAACATATTTTCACCAAATCTTGATGATACTTGGTGGTAATGATCAGTTCACTAATCCCACTTGGCTGCCCAATGTTTATTCTTCTATGTTCATGCGTTCGTTTCCAGTAACAGTTTGAATTTTTAGGTTTCGATCTTTTTTCTCCTACATAGATAGCTGTGTTTGGAATTCTAAATCAAACACGGTTTGTGCTAGCTCCTTGAAACTTGACCAAATGAAGTAGTTCTAAATTCTATCTCTATGGTTTGTTTCCTCTTGAAGTACCCCATGCAGAGACTGGCGGAAAGCACTTTCGTTTGAAAGGAGTTTCCAAGCTTCCAAAAAACTACTAGTTTGCTGAAATCTCAGCAAACATTTTTTCACCAAAACTTGATGATACTTGGTTGTAATGATCAATTCACTAAGCACTCTTGGCTGCCCAATTTTCACTCTTCCAGGTTCAAGCATTCGTTTCCAGTAACACTTTGAATTTTTAGGTTTCACTCTGTTTTCTCCTACATAGATAGCTGTGTTTGGAATTCTAAATCAAACACGGTTTTGGCTAGCTCCTTGAAACTTTACAAAATGAAGTAGTTCTAAGTTCTATCTCTATGGTTTGTTTCCTTGAAGTACACCATGCAGAGATTGGCGAAAAGCACTTTCGTTTGAAAGGGGTTGCCAAGCTTCCAAAAAACTACTAGTTTGCTGAAATCTCAGCAAACATTTTTTCACCAAATCTTGATGATACTTGGTGGTAATGATCAGTTCACTAATCCCACTTGGCTGCCCAATTTTTATTCTTCTATGTTCATGCGTTCTTTTCCAGTAACAGTTTGAATTTTTAGGTTTCGCTCTGTTTTCTCCTACATAGATAGCTGTGTTTGGAATTCAAAATCAAACACGGTTTGTGCTAGCTCCTTGAAACTTGACTAAATGAAGTAGTTCTAAGTTCTATCTCTATGGTTTGTTTCCTCTTAAGTACACCATGCAGAGACTGGCGAAAACCACTTTCGTTTTAAAGGGGTTGCCAAGCTTCCAAAAAACTACTATTTTGCTGAAATCTCAGCAAACATTTTTTCACCAAATCTTGACGATACTTGGTGGTAATGATCAGTTCACTAAGCCCACTTGGCTGCCCAATTTTCACTCTTCTAGGTTGACGCGTTCGTTTCCAGTAACACTTTGAATTTTTAGGTTTCACTCTGTTTTCTCCTACATAGATAGCTGTGTTTGGAATTCTAAATCAAACACGGTTTGTGCTAGCTCCTTGAAACTTGACCAAATATAGTAGTTCTAAATTCTATCTCTATGGTTTGTTTCCTCTTGAAGTACACCATGCAGAGATTGGCGAAAAGCACTTTCGTTTGAAAGAGGTTGCGAAGCTTCAAAAAACTACTAGTTTGCTGAAATCTCAGCAAACATTTTTTCACCAAATATTGATGATACTTGGAGGTAATGATCAGTTCACTAAGCCCACTTGGCTGCCCAATTTTCACTCTTCTAGGTTCAAGCATTCGTTTCCAGTAACACTTTGAATTTTTAGGTTTCACTCTGTTTTCTCCTACATAGATAGCTGTGTTTGGAATTCTAAATCAAACACGGTTTGTGCTAGCTCCTTGAAACTTGACCAAATGAAGTAGTTCTAAGTTCTATCTCTATGGTTTGTTTCCTCTTGAAGTACACCATGCAGAGACTGGCGAAAAACACTTTCGTTTGAAAGGGGTTGCCAAGCTTCCAAAAAACTACTAGTTTGCTGAAATCTCAGCAAATATTTTTTCACCAAATCTTGATGATACTTGGTGGTAATGATCAGTTCACTAAGCCCACTTGGATGCCCAATTTTTATTTTTCTAGGTTGAAGCATTCGTTTCCAGTAACAGTTTGAAATTTTAGGTTTCACTCTGTTTTTTCCTGCATAGATAGCTGTGTTTGGAATTCTAAATCAAACACGGTTTGAGCTAGCTCCTTGAAACTTGACCAAATCAAGTAGTTCTAAGTTCTATCTGTATGGATTGTTTCCTATTAAAGTACCCCATTCAGAGACTGGCGAAAAACACTTTCATTGGAAAGGGGTTGCAAAGCTTCCAAAAAACTACTAGTTTGCTGAAATCTCAGCAAACATTTTTTCACCAAAACTTGATGATACTTGGTGGTAATGATCAGTTCACTAAGCCCACTTGCCTGCCCAATTTTCACTCTTCTAGGTTCAAGCGTTCGTTTCAAGTAACACTTTGAATTTTTAGGTTTCACTCTGTTTTCTGCTATATAGATAGATGTGTTTGAAACTCTAAATCAAACACGGTTTGTGCTAGCTCCTTGAAACTTGACCAAATGAAGTAGTTCTATGTTCTATCTCTATAGTTTGTTTCCTCTTGAAGTACCTCATGCAGAGACTGGCGAAAAGCACTTTCGTTTGAAAGGGGTTGCCAAGCTTCCAAAAAACTACTAGTTTGCTGAAATCTCAGCAAACATTTTTTCACCAAATCTTGATGATACTTGGTTGTAATGATCAGTTCACTAAGCACTCTTGGCTGCCCAATATTCACTCTTCTAGGTTCAAGCATTCGTTTCCAGTAACACTTTGAATTTTTAGGTTTCACTCTGTTTTCTCCTACATAGATAGCTGTGTTTGGAATTCTAAATCAAACACGGTTTTTGCTAGCTCCTTGAAACTTGACAAAATGAAGTAGTTCTAAATTCTATCTCTATGGTTTGTTTCCTCTTGAAGTACCCCATGCAGAGACTGGCGAAAAACACTTTCGTTTGAAAGGGGTTGCCAAGCTTCCAAAAAACTACTAGTTTGCTGAAATCTCAGCAAACATTTTTTCACCAAATCTTGATGATACTTGGTAGTAATGATCAGTTCACTAATCGCACTTGGCTGCCTAATTTTTATTCTTCTAGGTTCAAGCGTTCGTTTCCAGTAACAGTTTGAATTTTTAGGTTTCACTCTGTTTTCTCCTACATAGATAGCTGTGTTTGGAATTCTAAATCAAACACGGTTTGTGCTAGCTCCTTGAAACTTGACCAAATGTAGTAGTTCTAAGTTCTATCTCTATGGTTTGTTTCCTCTTGAAGTACACCATGCAGAGATTGGCGAAAAGCACTTTCGTTTGAAAGAGGTTGCGAAGCTTCAAAAAACTACTAGTTTGCTGAAATCTCAGCAAACATTTTTTCACCAAATATTGATGATACTTGGAGGTAATGATCAGTTCACTAAGCCCACTTGTCTGCCCAATTTTCACTCTTCTAGGTTCAAGCATTCGTTTCCAGTAACACTTTGAATTTTTAGGTTTCACTCTGTTTTCTCCTACATAGATAGCTGTGTTTGGAATTCTAAATCAAACACGGTTTGTGCTAGCTCCTTGAAACTTGACCAAATGAAGTAGTTCTAAGTTCTATCTCTATGGGTTGTTTCCTCTTGAAGTACCCCATGCAGAGACTGGCGAAAAACACTTTCGTTTGAGAGGGGTTGGCAAGCTTCCAAAAAACTACTAGTTTGCTGAAATCTCAGCAAACATTTTTTCACCAAATCTTGATGATACTTGGTGGTAATGATCAGTTCACTAGTCCCACCTGGCTGCCCAATTTTTATTCTTCTAGGTACAAGCGTTCTTTTCCAGTAACAGTTTGAATTTTTAGGTTTCACTCTGTTTTCTCCTACATAGATAGCTGTGTTTGGAATTCTAAATCAAACACGGTTTGTGCTAGCTCCTTGAAACTTGAACAAATGAAGTAGTTCTAAGTTCTATCTCTATGGTTTGTTTGTCTTGAAGTACACCATGCAGAGACTGGCGAAAAACACTTTCATTTGAAACGGGTTGCCAAGCTTCCAAAAAACTACTAGTTTGCTGAAATCTCAGCAAACATTTTTTAACCAAATCTTGATGATACTTGGTGGTAATGATCAGTTCACTAAGCCCACTTGGCTGCCCAATTTTCACTCTTCTAGGTTCAAGCGTTCGTTTCCAGTAACACTTTGAATTTTTAGGTTTCACTCTGTTTTCTCCTACATAGATAGCTGTGTTTGGAATTCTAAATCAAACACGGTTTGTGCTAGCTTCTTGAAACTTGACCAAATGAAGTAGTTCTAAGTTCTATCTCTATGGTTTTGTCCTCTTGAAGTACCCCATGCAGAGACTGGCAAAAAACAATTTCGTTTGAAAGGGGTTGCCAAGCTTCCAAAAAACTACTACTTTGCTGAAATCTCAGCAAATATTTTTTCACCAAATCTTGATGATACTTGGTGGTAATGATCAGTTCACTAATCCCACTTGGCTGCCCAATTTTTATTCTTCTAGGTACAAGCGTTCTTTTCCAGTAACACTTTGAATTTTTAGGTTTCACTCTGTTTTCTCCTACATAGATAGCTGTGTTTGGAATTCTAAATCAAACACGGTTTGTGCTAGCTCTTTGAAACTTGACTAAATGAAGTAGTTCTAAGTTCTATCTCTATGGTTTGTTTCCTCTTGAAGTACACCATGCAGAGACTGGGGAAAACCACTTTCGTTTGAAAGGGGTTGCCAAGCTTCCAAAAAACTACAAGTTTGCTGAAATCTCAGCAAACATTTTTTAACCAAATCTTGATGATACTTGGTGGTAATGATCAGTTCACTAAGCCCACTTGGCTGCCCAATTTTTATTTTTCTAGGTTGAAGCATTCGTTTCCAGTAACAGTTTGAAATTTTAGGTTTCACTCTGTTTTCTTCTGCATAGATAGCTGTGTTTGGAATTCTAAATCAAACACGGTTTGAGCTAGCTCCTTGAAACTTGACCAAATGCAGTAGTTCTAAGTTCTATCTCTATGGTTTGTTTCCTATTAAAGTACCCCATGCAGAGACTGGCGATAAACACTTTAGTTGGAAAGGGGTTGCAAAGCTTCCAAAAAACTACTAGTTTGCTGAAATCTCAGCAAACATTTTTTCACCAAAACTTGATGATACTTGGTGGTAATGATCAGTTCACTAAGCCCACTTGGCTGCCCAATTTTCACTCTTCTAGGTTCAAGCGTTCGTTTCCAGTAACACTTTGAATTTTTAGGTTTCACTCTGTTTTCTGCTATATAGATAGATGTGTTTGAAACTCTAAATCAAACACGGTTTGTGCTAGCTCCTTGAAACTTGACCAAATGAAGTAGTTCTAAGTTCTATCTCTATGGTTTGTTTCCTCTTGAAGTACCCCATGCAGAGACTGGCGAAAAACACTTTCGTTTGAAAGGGGTTGCCAAGCTTCCAAAAAGCTACTACTTTGCTGAAATCTCACAAACATTTTTTCACCAAATCTTGATGATACTTGGTGGTAATGATTAGTTCCCTTATCCAACTTGGCTGCCCAATTTTTATTTTTCTAGGTTGAAGCATTCGTTTCCAGTAACAGTTTGAATTTTTAGGTATCACTCTGTTTTCTCCTACATAGATAGCTGTGTTTGGAATTCTAAATCAAACACGGTTTGTGCTAGCTCCTTGAAACTTGACCAAATGTAGTAGTTCTAAGTTCTATCTCTATGGTTTGTTTCCTCTTGAAGTACCCCATGCAGAGACTGGCGAAAAACACTTTCGTTTGAAAGGGGTTGCCAAGCTTCCAAAAAACTACTAGTTTGCTGAAATCTCAGCAAACATTTTTTCACCAAATCTTGATGATACTTGGTTGTAATGATCAGTTCACTAAGCACTCTTGGCTGCCCAATATTCACTCTTCTAGGTTCAAGCATTCGTTTCCAGTAACACTTTGAATTTTTAGGTTTCACTCTGTTTTCTCCTACATAGATAGCTGTGTTTGGAATTCTAAATCAAACACGGTTTTTGCTAGCTCCTTGAAACTTGACCAAATGAAGTAGTTCTAAATTCTATCTCTATGGTTTGTTTCCTCTTGAAGTACCCCATGCAGAGACTGGCGAAAAACACTTTCGTTTGAAAGGGGTTGCCAAGCTTCCAAAAAACTACTAGTTTGCTGAAATCTCAGCAAACATTTTTTCACCAAATCTTGATGATACTTGGTAGTAATGATCAGTTCACTAATCGCACTTGGCTGCCTAATTTTTATTCTTCTAGGTTCAAGCGTTCGTTTCCAGTAACAGTTTGAATTTTTAGGTTTCACTCTGTTTTCTCCTACATAGATAGCTGTGTTTGGAAATTCTAAATCAAACACGGTTTGTGCTAGCTCCTTGAAACTTGACCAAATGTAGTAGTTCTAAGTTCTATCTCTATGGTTTGTTTCCTCTTGAAGTACACCATGCAGAGATTGGCGAAAAGCACTTTCGTTTGAAAGAGTTGCGAAGCTTCAAAAAACTACTAGTTTGCTGAAATCTCAGCAAACATTTTTTCACCAAATATTGATGATACTTGGAGGTAATGATCAGTTCACTAAGCCCACTTGTCTGCCCAATTTTCACTCTTCTAGGTTCAAGCATTCGTTTCCAGTAACACTTTGAATTTTTAGGTTTCACTCTGTTTTCTCCTACATAGATAGCTGTGTTTGGAATTCTAAATCCAAACACGGTTTGTGCTAGCTCCTTGAAACTTGACCAAATGAAGTAGTTCTAAGTTCTATCTCTATGGTTTGTTTTCCTCTTGAAGTACCCCATGCAGAGACTGGCGAAAAACACTTTCGTTTGAGAGGGGTTGCCAAGCTTCCAAAAAACTACTAGTTTGCTGAAATCTCAGCAAACTTTTTTCACCAAATCTTGATGATAACTTGGTGGTAATGATCAGTTCACTAGTCCCACCTGGCTGCCCAATTTTTATTCTTCTAGGTACAAGCGTTCTTTTCCAGTAACAGTTTGAATTTTTAGGTTTCACTCTGTTTTCTCCTACATAGATAGCTGTGTTGGAATTCTAAATCAAACACGGTTTGTGCTAGCTCCTTGAAACTTGAACAAATGAAGTAGTTCTAAGTTCTATCTCTATGGTTTGTTTGTCTTGAAGTACACCATGCAGAGACTGGCGAAAAACACTTTCATTTGAAACGGGTTGCCAAGCTTCCAAAAAACTACTAGTTTGCTGAAATCTCAGCAAACATTTTTTAACCAAATCTTGATGATACTTGGTGGTAATGATCAGTTCACTAAGCCACTTGGCTGCCCAATTTTCACTCTTCTAGGTTCAAGCGTTCGTTTCAGTAACACTTTGAATTTTTAGGTTTCACTCTGTTTTCTCCTACATAGATAGCTGTGTTTGGAATTCTAAATCAAACACGGTTTGTGCTAGCTCTTGAAACTTGACCAAATGAAGTAGTTCTAAGTTCTATCTCTATGGTTTTGGTCCTCTTGAAGTACCCCATGCAGAGACTGGCAAAAAACAATTTCGTTTGAAAGGGTTGCCAAGCTTCCAAAAAACTACTACTTTGCTGAAATCTCAGCAAATATTTTTTCACCAAATCTTGATGATACTTGGTGGTAATGATCAGTTCACTAATCCCACTTGGCTGCCCAATTTTTATTCTTCTAGGTACAAGCGTTCTTTTCCAGTAACACTTTGAATTTTTAGGTTTCACTCTGTTTTCTCCTACATAGATAGCTGTGTTTGGAATTCTAAATCAAACACGGTTTGTGCTAGCTCTTTGAAACTTGACTAAATGAAGTAGTTCTAAGTTCTATCTCTATGGTTTGTGTCCTCTTGAAGTACACCATGCAGAGACTGGGGAAAACCACTTTCGTTTGAAAGGGGTTGCCAAGCTTCCAAAAAACTACAAGTTTGCTGAAATCTCAGCAAACATTTTTTCACCAAATCTTGATGATACTTGGTGGTAATGATCAGTTCACTAAGCCCACTTGGCTGCCCAATTTTTATTTTTCTAGGTTGAAGCATTCGTTTCCAGTAACAGTTTGAAATTTTAGGTTTCACTCTGTTTTCTTCTGCATAGATAGCTGTGTTTGGAATTCTAAATCAAACACGGTTTGAGCTAGCTCCTTGAAACTTGACCAAATGCAGTAGTTCTAAGTTCTATCTCTATGGTTTGTTTCCTATTAAAGTACCCCATGCAGAGACTGGCGATAAACACTTTAGTTGGAAAGGGGTTGCAAAGCTTCCAAAAAACTACTAGTTTGCTGAAATCTCAGCAAACATTTTTTCACCAAAACTTGATGATACTTGGTGGTAATGATCAGTTCACTAAGCCCACTTGGCTGCCCAATTTTCACTCTTCTAGGTTCAAGCGTTCTTTTCCAGTAACACTTTGAATTTTTAGGTTTCACTCTGTTTTCTGCTATATAGATAGATGTGTTTGAAACTCTAAATCAAACACGGTTTGTGCTAGCTCCTTGAAACTTGACCAAATGAAGTAGTTCTAAGTTCTATCTCTATGGTTTGTTTCCTCTTGAAGTACCCCATGCAGAGACTGGCGAAAAACACTTTCGTTTGAAAGGGGTTGCCAAGCTTCCAAAAAGCTACTACTTTGCTGAAATCTCACAAACATTTTTTCACCAAATCTTGATGATACTTGGTGGTAATGATTAGTTCCCTTATCCAACTTGGCTGCCCAATTTTTATTTTTCTAGGTTGAAGCATTCGTTTCCAGTAACAGTTTGAATTTTTAGGTATCACTCTGTTTTCTCCTACATAGATAGCTGTGTTTGGAATTCTAAATCAAACACGGTTTGTGCTAGCTCCTTGAAACTTGACCAAATGAAGTAGTTCTAAGTTCTATCTCTATGGTTTGTTTCCTATTAAAGTACCCCATGCAGAGACTGGCGAAAAACACTTTAGTTGGAAAGGGGTTGCCAAGCTTCTAAAAAACTACTAGTTTGCTGAAATCTCAGCAAACATTTTTTCACCAAATATTGATGATACTTGGTGGTAATGATCAGTTCACTAATCCCACTTGGCTGCCCAATTTTCACATTCTAGGTTCAAGCATTCGTTTCCAGTAACACTTTGAATTTTTAGGTTTCACTCTGTTTTCTCCTACATAGATACCTGTGTTTGGAATTCTAAATCAAACACGGTTTGTGCTAGCTCCTTGAAACTTGACCAAATGAAGTAGTTCTAAGTTCTATCTCTATCGTTTGTTTCCTCTTGAAGTACCCCATGCAGAGACTGGCGAAAAACACTTTCGTTTGAAAGGGGTTGCCAAGCTTCCAAAAAACTACTAGTTTGCTGAAATCTCAGCAAACATTTTTTCACCAAATCTTGATGATACTTGGTGGTAATGATCAGTTCACTAGTCCCACCTGGCTGCCCAATTTTTATTCTTCTAGGTTCAAGCGTTCTTTTCCAGTAACAGTTTGAATTTTTAGGTTTCACTCTGTTTTCTCCTACATAGATAGCTGTGTTTGGAATTCTAAATCAAACACGGTTTGTGCTAGCTCCTTGAAACTTGACTAAATGAAGTAGTTCTAAGTTCTATCTCTATGGTTTGTTTCCTCTTGAAGTACACCAGGCAGAGACTGGCGAAAACCACTTTCGTTTGAAAGGGGTTGCCAAGCTTCCAAAAAACTACTAGTTTGCTGAAATCTCAGCAAACATTTTTTCACCAAATCTTGATGATACTTGGTGGTAATGATCAGTTCACTAAGCCCACTTGGCTGCCCAATTTTCACTCTTCTAGGTTCAAGCGTTCGTTTCCAGTAACACTTTGAATTTTTAGGTTTCACTCTGTTTTCTCCTACATAGATAGCTGTGTTTGGAATTCTAAATCAAACACGGTTTGTGCTAGCTCCTTGAAACTTGACCAAATGAAGTAGTTCTAAGTTCTATCTCTATGGTTTGTTTCCTCTTGAAGTACACCATGCAGAGACTGGCGAAAAACACTTTCGTTTGAAAGGGGTTGCCAAGCTTCCAAAGAAACTACTAGTTTGCTGAAATCTCAGCAAACATTTTTTCACCAAATCTTGATGATACTTGGTGGTAATGATCAGTTCACTAAGCCCACTTGGCTGCCCAATTTTTATTTTTCTAGGTTGAAGCATTCGTTTCCAGTAACAGTTTGAAATTTTAGGTTTCACTCTGTTTTCTCCTGCATAGATAGCTGTGTTTGGAATTCTAAATCAAACACGGTTTGAGCTAGCTCCTTGAAACTTGACCAAATCAAGTAGTTCTAAGTTCTATCTGTATGGTTTGTTTCCTATTAAAGTACCCCATGCAGAGACTGGCGAAAACACTTTCATTGAAAAGGGGTTGCAAAGCTTCCAAAAAACTACTAGTTTGCTGAAATCTCAGCAAACATTTTTTCACCAAAACTTGATGATACTTGGTGGTAATGATCAGTTCACTAAGCCCACTTGGCTGCCTAATTTTCACTCTTCTAGGTTCAAGCGTTCGTTTCAAGTAACACTTTGAATTTTTAGGTTTCACTCTGTTTTCTGCTATATAGATAGATGTGTTTGAAACTCTAAATCAAACACGGTTTGTGCTAGCTCCTTGAAACTTGACCAAATGAAGTAGTTCTAAGTTCTATCTCTATGGTTTGTTTCCTCTTGAAGTACCCCATGCAGAGACTGGCGAAAAACACTTTCGTTTGAAAGGGGTTGCCAAGCTTCCAAAAAACTACTAGTTTGCTGAAATCTCAGCAAATATTTTTTCACCAAATCTTGATGATACTTGGTGGTAATGATCAGTTCACTAATCCAACTTGGCTGCCCAATTTTTATTCTTCTAGGTTGAAGCATTCGTTTCCAGTAACAGTTTGAATTTTTAGGTTTCACTCTGTTTTCTCCTACATAGATAGCTGTGTTTGGAATTCTAAATCAAACACGGTTTGTGCTAGCTCCTTGAAACTTGACCAAATGAAGTAGTTCTAAATTCTATCTCTATGGTTTGTTTCCTCTTGAAGTACCCCATGCAGAGACTTGCGAAAAGCACTTTCGTTTGAAAGGGGTTGCCAAGCTTCCAAAAAACTACTAGTTTGCTGAAATCTCAGCAAACATTTTTTCACCAAATCTTGATGATACTTGGTTGTAATGATCAGTTCACTAAGCACTCTTGGCTGCCCAATTTTCACTCTTCTAGGTTCAAGCATTCGTTTCCAGTAACACTTTGAATTTTTAGGTTTCACTCTGTTTTCTCCTACATAGATAGCTGTGTTTGGAATTCTAAATCAAACACGGTTTTTGCTAGCTCCTTGAAACTTGACAAAATGAAGGTGTTCTAACTTCTATCTCTATGGTTTGTTTCCTCTTGAAGTACCCCATGCAGAGACTGGCGAAAAACACTTTCGTTTGAAAGGGGTTGCCAAGCTTCCAAAAAACTACTAGTTTGCTGAAATCTCAGCAAACATTTTTTCACCAAATATTGAAGATACTTGGTGGTAATGATCAGTTCACTAATCCCACTTGGCTGCTTAATTTTTATCCTTCTAGGTTCAAGCGTTCGTTTCCAGTAACAGTTTGAATTTTTAGGTTTCACTCTGTTTTCTCCTACATAGATAGCTGTGTTTGGAATTCTAAATCAAACACGGTTTGTGCTAGCTCCTTGAAACTTGACCAAATGAAGTAGTTCTAAGTTCTATCTCTGTGGTTTGTTTCCTCTTGAAGTATCCCATGCAGAGACTGGCGAAAAACACTTTCGTTTGAAAGGGGTTGCCAAGCTTCCAAAAAACTACTAGTTTGCTGAAATCTCAGCAAACATTTTTTCACCTAAACTTGATGATACTTGGTAGTAATGATCAGTTCAAAAAGCCCACTTGGATCCCCAATTTTCACTCTTCTAGGTTCAAGCTTTCGTTTCCAGTAACACTTTGAATTTTTAGGTTTCACTCTGTTTTCTGCTGTATAGAGAGATGTATTTGAAACTCTAAATCAAACACGGTTTGTGCTAGCTCCTGGAAACTTGACCAAATGAAGTAGTTCTAAGTTCTATCTCTATGGTTTGTTTCCTCTTGAAGTACCCCATGCAGAGACTGGCGAAAAACACTTTCGTTTGAAAGGGGTTGCCAAGCTTCCAAAAAACTACTAGTTTGCTGAAATCTCAGCAAACATTTTTTCACCAAAACTTGATGATACTTGGTGGTAATGATCAGTTCACTAAGCCCACTTGGCTGCCCAATTTTCACTCTCTATGTTCAAGTGTTCGTTTCCAGTAACACTTTGAATTTTTAGGTTTCACTCTGTTTTCTGCTATATAGATAGATGTGTTTGAAACTCTAAATCAAACACGGTTTGTGCTAGCTCCTTGAAACTTGATCAAATGAAGTAGTTCTAAGTTCTATCTCTATGGTTTTTTTCCTCTTGAAGTATCCCATGCAGAGACTGGCGAAAAACACTTTCGTTTGAAAGGGGTTGCCAAGCTTCCAAAAAACTACTAGTTTGCTGAAATCTCAGCAAATATTTTTTCACCAAATCTTGATGATACTTGGTGGTAATGATCAGTTCACTAAGCCCACTTGAATGCCCAATTTTTATTCTGCTAGGTTGAAGCATTCGTTTCCAGTAAAAGTTTGAATTTTTAGGTTTCACTCTGTTTTCTCCTACATAGATAGCTGTGTTTGGAATTCTAAATCAAACACGGTTTGTGCTAGCTCCTTGAAACTTCACCAAATGAAGTAGTTCTAAATTCTATCTCTATGGTTTGTTTCCTCTTGAAGTACCCTGCAGAGACTGGCGAAAAGCACTTTCGTTTGAAAGGGGTTGCCAAGCTTCCAAAAAACTACTAGTTTGCTGAAATCTCAGCAAACATTTTTTCACCAAATCTTGATGATACTTGGTGGTGATGATCAGTTCACTAATCCCACTTGGCTGCCCAATTTTTATTCTTCTAGGTTGAAGCGTTCGTTTCAAGTAAAAGTTTGAATTTTTAGGTTTCACTCTGTTTTCTCCTACATAGATAGCTGTGTTTGGAATTCTAAATCAAACACGGTTTGTGCTAGCTCCTTGAAACTTGACCAAATGAAGTAGTTCTAAGTTCTATCTCTATGGTTTGTTTCCTCTTGAAGTATCCCATGCAGAGACTGGCGAAAAGCATTTTCGTTTGAAAGGGGTTACAAAGCTTCCAAAAAACTACTAGTTTGCTGAAATCTCAGCAAACATTTTTTCACCAAATCTTGATGATACTTGGTGGTAATGATCAGTTCACTAAGCACTCTTGGCTGCCCAATTTTCACTCTTCTAGGTTCAAGCATCCGTTTCCAGTAACACTTTGAATTTTTAGGTTTCACTCTGTTTTCTCATACATAGATAGCTGTGTTTGGAATTCTAAATCAAACACGGTTTGTGCTAGCTCCTTGAAACTTGACAAAATGAAGTAGTTCTAAGTTCTATCTCTATGGTTTGTTTCCTCTTGAATTACCCCATGCAGAGACTGGCGAAAAACACTTTCGTTTGAAAGGGGTTGCCAAGCTTCCAAAAAACTACTAGTTTGCTGAAATCTCAGCAAACATTTTTTCACCAAATCTTGATGATACTTGGTGGTAATGATCAGTTCACTAATCCCACTTGGCTGCCCAATTTTTATTCTTCTAGGTTGAAGCGTTCGTTTCCAGTAACAGTTTGAATTTTTAGGTTTCACTCTGTTTTCTCCTACATAGATAGCTGTGTTTGGAATTCTAAATCAAACACAGTTTGTGCTAGCTCCTTGAAACTTGACCAAATGAAGTAGTTCTAAGTTCTATCTCTATGGTTTGTTTCCTATTAAAGTACCCCATGCAGAGACTGGCGAAAAACACTTTAGTTGGAAAGGGGTTGCAAAGCTTCCAAAAAACTACTAGTTTGCTGAAATCTCAGCAAACATTTTTTCACCAAAACTTGATGATACTTGGTGGTAATGATCAGTTCACTAAGCCCCCTTGGCTGCCCAATTTTCACTCTTCTAGGTTCAAGCGTTCGTTTCCAGTAACACTTGGAATTTTTAGGTTTCACTCTGTTTTCTGCTATATAGATAGATGTGTTTGAAACTCTAAATCAAACACGGTTTGTGCTAGCTCCTTGAAACTTGACCAAATGAAGTAGTTCTAAGTTCTATCTCTATGGTTTGTTTCCTCTTGAAGTACCCCATGCAGAGACTGGCGAAAAACACTTTCGTTTGAAAGGGGTTGCCAAGCTTCCAAAAAACTACTAATTTGCTGAAATCTCAGCAAACATTTTTTCACCAAATCTTGATGATACTTGGTGGTAATGATCAGTTCACTAATCCCACTTGGCTGCCCAATTTTTATTCTTCTAGGTTCAAGCGTTCGTTTCCAGTAACAGTTTGAATTTTTAGGTTTCACTCTATTTTCTCCTACATAGATAGCTGTGTTTGGAATTCTAAATCAAACACGGTTTGTGCTAGCTCCTTGAAACTTGACAAAATGAAGTAGTTCTAAGTTCTATCTCTATGGTTTGTTTCCTCTTGAAGTACCCCATGCAGAGACTGGCGAAAAACACTTTCGTTTGAAAGGGGTTGCCAAGCTTCCAAAAAACTACTAGTTTGGTGAAATCTTAGCAAACATTTTTTCACCAAATCTTGATGATACTTGGTGGTAATGATCAGTTCACTAATCGCACTTGGCTGCCTAATTTTTATTCTTCTAGGTTCAAGCGTTCGTTTCCAGTAACAGTTTGAATTTTTAGGTTTCACTCTGTTTTCTCCTACATAGATAGCTGTGTTTGGAATTCTAAATCAAACACGGTTTGTGCTAGCTCCTTGAAACTTGACAAAATGAAGTAGTTCTAAGTTCTATCTCTATGGCTTGTTTCCTCTTGAAGTACCCCATGCAGAGACTGGCGAAAAACACTGTCGTTTGAAAGGGGTTGCCAAGCTTCCAAAAAACTACTAGTTTGCTGAAATCTCAGCAAATATTTTTTCACCAAATCTTGATGATACTTGGTGGTAATGATCAGTTCACTAATCGCACTTGGCTGCCTAATTTTTATTCTTCTAGGTTCAAGCGTTCGTTTCCAGTAACAGTTTGAATTTTTAGGTTTCACTCTGTTTTCTCCTACATAGATAGCTGTGTTTGGAATTCTAAATCAAACACCGTTTGAGCTAGCTCCTTGAAACTTGACCAAATGAAGTAGTTCTAAGTTCTATCTCTATGGTTTGTTTCCTATTAAAGTACCCCATTCAGAGACTGGCGAAAAACACTTTAGTTGGAAAGGGGTTGCAAAGCTTCCAAAAAACAATTAGTTTGCTGAAATCTCAGCAAACATTTTTTCACCAAAACTTGATGATACTTGGTGGTAATGATCAGTTCACTAAGCCCCCTTGGCTGCCCAATTTTCACTCTTCTAGGTTCAAGCGTTCGTTTCCAGTAACACTTCGAATTTTTAGGTTTCACTCTGTTTTCTGCTATATAGATAGATGTGTTTGAAACTCTAAATCAAACACGGTTTGTGCTAGCTCCTTGAAACTTGACCAAATGAAGTAGTTCTAAGTTCTATCTCTATGGTTTGTTTCCTCTTGAAGTACCCCATGCAGAGACTGGCGAAAAACACTTTCGTTTGAAAGGGGTTGCCAAGCTTCCAAAAAACTACTACTTTGTTGAAATCTCACAAACATTTTTACACCAAATCTTGATGATACTTGGTGGTAATGATTAGTTTCCTTATCAAACTTGGCTGCCCAATTTTTATTCTTCTAGGTTGAAGCATTCGCTTCCAGTAACAGTTTGAATTTTTAGGTATCACTCTGTTTTCTCCTACATAGATAGCTGTGTTTGGAATTCTAAATCAAACACGGTTTGTGCTAGCCCCTTGAAACTTGAACAAATGAAGTAGTTCTAAGTTCTATCTCTATGGTGTGTTTCCTCTTGAAGTATCCCATGCAGAGACTTTCGAAAAACACTTTCGTTTGAAAAGGGTTGCCAAGCTTCCACAAAACTACTAGTTTGCTGAAAAATCAGCAAACATTTTTTCACCAAATCTTGATGATACTTGGTGGTAATGATCAGTTCACTAAGCACTCTTGGCTGCCCAATTTTCACTCTTCTAGGTTCAAGCGTTCGTTTCCAGTAACACTTTGAATTTTTAGGTTTAACTCTGTTTTCTCCTACATAGATAGCTGTGTTTGGAATTCTAAATCAAACACGGTTTGTGCTAGCTCCTTGAAACTTGACCAAATGAAGTAGTTCTAAGTTCTATCTCTATGGTTTTTTTCCTCTTGAAGTATCCCATGCAGAGACTGGGGAAAAACACTTTCGTTTGAAAGGGGTTGCCAAGCTTCCAAAAAACTACTAGTTTGCTGAAATCTCAGCAAATATTTTTTCACCAAATCTTGATGATACTTGGTGGTAATGATCAGTTCACTAATCCCACTTGGCTGCCCAATTTTTATTCTTCTAGGTTGAAGCATTCGTTTCCAGTAAAAGTTTGAATTTTTAGGTTTCACTCTGTTTTCTCCTACATAGATAGCTGTGTTTGGAATTCTAAATCAAACACGGTTTGTGCTAGCTCCTTGAAACTTGACCAAATGAAGTAGTTCTAAGTTCTATCTCTATGGTTTGTTTCCTATTAAAGTACCCCATGCAGAGACTGGCGAAAAACACTTTAGTTGGAAAGGGGTTGCCAAGCTTATAAAAAACTACTAGTTTGCTGAAATCTCAGCAAACATTTTTTCACCAAATATTGATGATACTTGGTGGTAATGATCAGTTCACTAATCCCACTTGGCTGCCCAATTTTCACATTCTAGGTTCAAGCATTCGTTTCCAGTAACACTTTGAATTTTTAGGTTTCACTCTGTTTTCTCCTACATAGATACCTGTGTTTGGAATTCTAAATCAAACACGGTTTGTGCTAGCTCCTTGAAACTTGACCAAATGAAGTAGTTCTAAGTTCTATCTCTATGGTTTGTTTCCTCTTGAAGTACCCCATGCAGAGACTGTCGAAAAACACTTTCGTTTGAAAGGGGTTGCCAAGCTTCCAAAAAACTACTAGTTTGCTGAAATCTCAGCAAACATTTTTTCACCAAATCTTGATGATACTTGGTGGTAATGATCAGTTCACTAAGCACTCTTGGCTGCCCAATTTTCACTCTTCTAGGTTCAAGCATTCGTTTCCAGTAACACTTTGAATTTTTAGGTTTCACTCTGTTTTCTCCTACATAGATAGCTGTGTTTGAAATTCTAAATCAAACACGGTTTGTGCTAGCTCCTTGAAACTTGACAAAATGAAGTAGTTCTAAGTTCTATCTCTATGGCTTGTTTCCTCTTGAAGTACCCCATGCAGAGACTGGCGAAAAACACTGTCGTTTGAAAGGGGTTGCCAAGCTTCCAAAAAACTACTAGTTTGCTGAAATCTCAGCAAATATTTTTTCACCAAATCTTGATGATACTTGGTGGTAATGATCAGTTCACTAATCGCACTTGGCTGCCTAATTTTTATTCTTCTAGGTTCAAGCGTTCGTTTCCAGTAACAGTTTGAATTTTTAGGTTTCACTCTGTTTTCTCCTGCATAGATAGCTGTGTTTGGAATTCTAAATCAAACACCGTTTGAGCTAGCTCCTTGAAACTTGACCAAATGAAGTAGTTCTAAGTTCTATCTCTATGGTTTGTTTCCTATTAAAGTACCCCATGCAGAGACTGGCGAAAAACACTTTAGTTGGAAAGGGGTTGCAAAGCTTCCAAAAAACTACTAGTTTGCTGAAATCTCAGCAAACATTTTTTCACCAAAACTTGATGATACTTGGTGGTAATGATCAGTTCACTAAGCCCCCTTGGCTGCCCAATTTTCACCCTTCTAGGTTCAAGCGTTCGTTTCCAGTAACACTTGGAATTTTTAGGTTTCACTCTGTTTTCTGCTATATAGATATATGTGTTTGAAACTCTAAATCAAACACGGTTTGTGCTAGCTCCTTGAAACTTGACCAAATGAAGTAGTTCTAAGTTCTATCTCTATGGTTTGTTTCCTCTTGAAGTACCCCATGCAGAGACTGGCGAAAAACACTTTCGTTTGAAAGGGTTTGCCAAGCTTCCAAAAAACTACTACTTTGTTGAAATCTCACAAACATTTTTACACCAAATCTTGATGATACTTGGTGGTAATGATTAGTTTCCTTATCAAACTTGGCTGCCCAATTTTTATTCTTCAAGGTTGAAGCATTCGTTTCCAGTAACAGTTTGAATTTTTAGGTATCACTCTGTTTTCTCCTACATAGATAGCTGTGTTTGGAATTCTAAATCAAACACGGTTTGTGCTAGCTCCTTGAAACTTGACCAAATGAAGTAGTTCTAAGTTCTATCTCTATGGTTTGTTTCCTCTTGAAGTATCCCATGCAGAGACTTTCGAAAAACACTTTCGTTTGAAAAGGGTTGCCAAGCTTCCACAAAACTACTAGTTTGCTGAAAAATCAGCAAACATTTTTTCACCAAATCTTGATGATACTTGGTGGTAATGATCAGTTCACTAAGCACTCTTGGCTGCCCAATTTTCACTCTTCTAGGTTCAACCGTTCGTTTCCAGTAACACTTTGAATTTTTAGGTTTAACTCTGTTTTCTCCTACATAGATAGCTGTGTTTGGAATTCTAAATCAAACACGGTTTGTGCTAGCTCCTTGAAACTTGACCAAATGAAGTAGTTCTAAGTTCTATCTCTATGGTTTTTTTCCTCTTGAAGTATCCCATGCAGAGACTGGGGAAAAACACTTTCGTTTGAAAGGGGTTGCCAAGCTTCCAAAAAACTACTAGTTTGCTGAAATCTCAGCAAATATTTTTTCACCAAATCTTGATGATACTTGGTGGTAATGATCAGTTCACTAATCCCACTTGGCTGCCCAATTTTTATTCTTCTAGGTTGAAGCATTCGTTTCCAGTAAAAGTTTGAATTTTTAGGTTTCACTCTGTTTTCTCCTACATAGATAGCTGTGTTTGGAATTCTAAATCAAACACGGTTTGTGCTAGCTCCTTGAAACTTGACCAAATGAAGTAGTTCTAAGTTCTATCTCTATGGTTTGTTTCCTATTAAAGTACCCCATGCAGAGACTGGCGAAAAACACTTTAGTTGGAAAGGGGTTGCCAAGCTTCCAAAAAACTACTAGTTTGCTGAAATCTCAGCAAACATTTTTTCACCAAATATTGATGATACTTGGTGGTAATGATCAGTTCACTAATCCCACTTGGCTGCCCAATTTTCATATTCTAGGTTCAAGCATTCGTTTCCAGTAACACTTTGAATTTTTAGGTTTCACTCTGTTTTCTCCTACATAGATACCTGTGTTTGGAATTCTAAATCAAACACGGTTTGTGCTAGCTCCTTGAAACTTGACCAAATGAAGTAGTTCTAAGTTCTATCTCTATGGTTTGTTTCCTCTTGAAGTACACCATGCAGAGACTGGCGAAAAACACTTTCCTTTGAAAGGGGTTGCCAAGCTTCCAAAAAAACTACTAGTTTGCTGAAATCTCAGCAAACATTTTTTCACCAAATCTTGATGATACTTGGTGGTAATGATCAGTTCACTAAGCCCACTTGGCTGCCCAATTTTTATTTTTCTAGGTTGAAGCATTCGTTTCCAGTAACAGTTTGAAATTTTAGGTTTCACTCTGTTTTCTCCTGCATAGATAGCTGTGTTTGGAATTCTAAATCAAACACGGTTTGAGCTAGCTCCTTGAAACTTGACCAAATCAAGTAGTTCTAAGTTCTATCTGTATGGTTTGTTTCCTATTAAAGTACCCCATGCAGAGACTGGGGAAAACACTTTCATTGGAAAGGGGTTGCAAAGCTTCCAAAAAACTACTAGTTTGCTGAAATCTCAGCAAACATTTTTTCACCAAAACTTGATGATACTTGGTGGTAATGATTAGTTTACTAAGCCCACTTGGCTGCCTAATTTTCACTCTTCTAAGTTCAAGCGTTCGTTTCAAGTAACACTTTGAATTTTTAGGTTTCACTCTGTTTTCTGCTATATAGATAGATGTGTTTGAAACTCTAAATCAAACACGGTTTGTGCTAGCTCCTTGAAACTTGACCAAATGAAGTAGTTCTAAGTTCTATCTCTATGGTTTGTTTCCTCTTGAAGTACCCCATGCAGAGACTGGCGAAAAACACTTTCGTTTGAAAGGGGTTGCCAAGCTTCCAAAAAACTACTAATTTGCTGAAATCTCAGCAAACATTTTTTCACCAAATCTTGATGATACTTGGTGGTAATGATCAGTTCACTAATCCCACTTGGCTGCCCAATTTTTATTCTTCTAGGTTCAAGCGTTCGTTTCCAGTAACAGTTTGAATTTTTAGGTTTCACTCTATTTTCTCCTACATAGATAGCTGTGTTTGGAATTCTAAATCAAACACGGTTTGTGCTAGCTCCTTGAAACTTGACAAAATAAAGTAGTTCTAAGTTCTATCTCTATGGTTTGTTTCCTCTTGAAGTACCCCATGCAGAGACTGGCGAAAAACACTTTCATTTGAAAGGGGTTGCCAAGCTTCCAAAAAACTACTAGTTTGGTGAAATCTTAGCAAACATTTTTTCACCAAATCTTGATGATACTTGGTGGTAATGATCAGTTCACTAATCGCACTTGGCTGCCTAATTTTTATTCTTCTAGGTTCAAGCGTTCGTTTCCAGTAACAGTTTGAATTTTTAGGTTTCACTATGTTTTCTCCTACATAGATAGCTGTGTTTGGAATTCTAAATCAAACATGGTTTGTGCTAGATCCTTGAAACTTGACCAAATGAAGTAGTTCTAAGTTCTATCTCTATGGTTTGTTTCCTCTTGAAGTACACCATGCAGAGATTGGCGAAAAGCACTTTCGTTTGAAAGGGGTTGCCAAGCTTCCAAAAAACTACTAGTTTGCTGAAATCTCAGCAAACATTTCTTCACCAAATATTGATGATACTTGGTGGTAATGATCAGTTCACTAAGCCCACTTGGCTGCCCAATTTTCACTCTTCTATGTTCAAGCGTTCGTTTCCAGTAACACTTTGAATTTTTAGGTTTCACTCTGTTTTCTCCTACATAGATAGCTGTGTTTGGAATTCTAAATCAAACACGGTTTGTGCTAGCTTCTTGAAACTTGACCAAATGAAGTAGTTCTAAGTTCTACCTCTATGGTTTTGTCCTCTTGAAGTACCCCATGCAGAGACTGGCGAAAACCACTTTCGTTTGAAAGGGGTTGCCAAGCTTCCAAAAAACTACTAGTTTGCTGAAATCTCAGCAAACATTTTTTCACCAAATCTTGATGATACTTGGTGGTAATGATCAGTTCACTAAGCCCACTTGGCTGCCCAATTTTCACTCTTCTAGGTTCAAGCGTTCGTTTCCAGTAACACTTTGAATTTTTAGGTTTCACTCTGTTTTCTCCTACATAGATAGCTGTGTTTGGAATTCTAAATCAAACACGGTTTGTGCTAGCTCCTTGAAACTTGACCAAATGAAGTAGTTCTAAGTTCTATCTCTATGGTTTGTTTCCTCTTGAAGTACACCATGCAGAGACTGGCGAAAAACACTTTCGTTTGAAAGGGGTTGCCAAGCTTCCAAAAAAACTACTAGTTTGCTGAAATCTCAGCAAACATTTTTTCACCAAATCTTGATGATACTTGGTGGTAATGATCAGTTCACTAAGCCCACTTGGCTGCCCAATTTTTATTTTTCTAGGTTGAAGCATTCGTTTCCAGTAACAGTTTGAAATTTTAGGTTTCACTCTGTTTTCTCCTGCATAGATAGCTGTGTTTGGAATTCTAAATCAAACACGGTTTGAGCTAGCTCCTTGAAACTTGACCAAATCAAGTAGTTCTAAGTTCTATCTGTATGGTTTGTTTCCTATTAAAGTACCCCATGCAGAGACTGGGGAAAACACTTTCATTGGAAAGGGGTTGCAAAGGTTCCAAAAAACTACTAGTTTGCTGAAATCTCAGCAAACATTTTTACACCAAAACTTGATGATACTTGGTGGTAATGATCAGTTTACTAAGCCCACTTGGCTGCCCAATTTTCACTCTTCAAAGTTCAAGCGTTCATTTCAAGTAACACTTTGAATTTTAAGGTTTCACTCTGTTTTCTGCTATATAGATAGATGTGTTTGAAACTCTAAATCAAACACGGTTTGTGCTAGCTCCTTGAAACTTGACCAAATGAAGTAGTTCTAAGTTCTATCTCTATGGTTTGTTTCCTCTTGAAGTACCCCATGCAGAGACTGGCGAAAAACACTTTCGTTTGAAAGGGGTTGCCAAGCTCCCAAAAAACTACTAATTTGCTGAAATCTCAGCAAACATTTTTTCACCAAATCTTGATGATACTTGGTGGTAATGATCAGTTCACTAATCCCACTTGGCTGCCCAATTTTTATTCTTCTAGGTTCAAGCGTTCGTTTCCAGTAACAGTTTGAATTTTTAGGTTTCACTCTGTTTTCTCCTACATAGATAGCTGTGTTTGGAATTCTAAATCAAACACGGTTTGTGCTAGCTCCTTGAAACTTGACAAAATGAAGTAGTTCTAAGTTCTATCTCTATGGTTTGTTTCCTCTTGAAGTACCCCATGCAGAGACTGGCGAAAAACACTTTCGTTTGAAAGGGGTTGCCAAGCTTCCAAAAAACTACTAGTTTGGTGAAATCTCAGCAAACATTTTTTCACCAAATCTTGATGATACTTGGTGGTAATGATCAGTTCACTAATCGCACTTGGCTGCCTAATTTTTATTCTTCTAGGTTCAAGCGTTCGTTTCCAGTAACAGTTTGAATTTTTAGGTTTCACTCTGTTTTCTCCTACATAGATAGCTGTGTTTGGAATTCTAAATCAAACACGGTTTGTGCTAGATCCTTGAAACTTGACCAAATGTAGTAGTTCTAAGTTCTATCTCTATGGTTTGTTTCCTCTTGAAGTACACCATGCAGAGATTGGCGAAAAGCACTTTCGTTTGAAAGGGGTTGCCAAGCTTCCAAAAAACTACTAGTTTGCTGAAATCTCAGCAAACATTTCTTCACCAAATATTGATGATACTTGGTGGTAATGATCAGTTCACTAAGCCCACTTGGCTGCCCAATTTTCACTCTTCTAGGTTCAAGCATTCGTTTCCAGGAACACTTTGAATTTTTAGGTTTCACTCTGTTTTCTCCTACATAGATAGCTGTGTTTGGAATTCTAAATCAAACACGGTTTGTGCTAGCTCCTTGAAACTTGACCAAATGAAGTAGTTCTAAGTTCTATCTGTATGGTTTGTTTCCTATTAAAGTACCCCATGCAGAGACTGGGGAAAACACTTTCATTGGAAAGGGGTTGCAAAGCTTCCAAAAAACTACTAGTTTGCTGAAATCTCAGCAAACATTTTTTCACCAAAACTTGATGATACTTGGTGGTAATGATCAGTTTACTAAGCCCACTTGGCTGCCTAATTTTCACTCTTCTAAGTTCAAGCGTTCGTTTCAAGTAACACTTTGAATTTTTAGGTTTCACTCTGTTTTCTGCTATATAGATAGATGTGTTTGAAACTCTAAATCAAACACGGATTGTGCTAGCTCCTTGAAACTTGACCAAATGAAGTAGTTCTAAGTTCTATCTCTATGGTTTGTTTCCTCTTGAAGTACCCCATGCAGAGACTGGCGAAAAACACTTTCGTTTGAAAGGGGTTGCCAAGCTTCCAAAAAACTACTAATTTGCTGAAATCTCAGCAAACATTTTTTCACCAAATCTTGATGATACTTGGTGGTAATGATCAGTTCACTAATCCCACTTGGCTGCCCAATTTTTATTCTTCTAGGTTCAAGCGTTCGTTTCCAGTAACAGTTTGAATTTTTAGGTTTCACTCTGTTTTCTCCTACATAGATAGCTGTGTTTGGAATTCTAAATCAAACACGGTTTGTGCTAGCTCCTTGAAACTTGACAAAATGAAGTAGTTCTAAGTTCTATCTCTATGGTTTGTTTCCTCTTGAAGTACCCCATGCAGAGACTGGCGAAAAACACTTTCGTTTGAAAGGGGTTGCCAAGCTTCCAAAAAACTACTAGTTTGGTGAAATCTTAGCAAACATTTTTTCACCAAATCTTGATGATACTTGGTGGTAATGATCAGTTCACTAATCGCACTTGGCTGCCTAATTTTTATTCTTCTAGGTTCAAGCGTTCGTTTCCAGTAACAGTTTGAAATTTTAGGTTTCACTATGTTTTCTCCTACATAGATAGCTGTGTTTGGAATTTTAAATCAAACATGGTTTGTGCTAGATCCTTGAAACTTGACCAAATGTAGTAGTTCTAAGTTCTATCTCTATGGTTTCTTTCCTCTTGAAGTACACCATGCAGAGATTGGCGAAAAGCACTTTCGTTTGAAAGGGGTTGCCAAGCTTCCAAAAAACTACTAGTTTGCTGAAATCTCAGCAAACATTTCTTCACCAAATATTGATGATACTTGGTGGTAATGATCAGTTCACTAAGCCCACTTGGCTGCCCAATTTTCACTCTTCTAGGTTCAAGCATTCGTTTCCAGTAACACTTTGAATTTTTAGGTTTCACTCTGTTTTCTCCTACATAGATAGCTGTGTTTGGAATTCTAAATCAAACACGGTTTTTGCTAGCTCCTTGAAACTTGACCAAATGAAGTAGTTCTAAGTTCTATCTCTATGGTTTGTTTCCTCTTGAAGTACCCCATGCAGAGACTGGCGAAAAACACTTTCGTTTGAAAGGGGTTGCCAAGCTTCCAAAAAACTACTAGTTTGCTGAAATCTCAGCAAACATTTTTTCACCAAATCTTGATGATACTTGGTGGTAATGATCAGTTCACTAGTCCCACCTGGCTGCCCAATTTTTATTCTTCTAGGTTCAAGCGTTTATTTCCAGTAACAGTTTGAATTTTTAGGTTTCACTCTGTTTTCTCCTACATAGATAGCTGTGTTTGGAATTCTAAATCAAACACGGTTTGTGCTAGCTCCTTGTAACTTGACCAAATGAAGTAGTTCGAAGTTTTATCTCTATGGTTTGTTTCCTCTTGAAGTACACCATGCAGAGACTGGCGAAAAACACTTTCATTTGAAAGGGGTTGCCAAGCTTCCAAAAAACTACTAGTTTGCTGAAATCTCAGCAAACATTTTTTCACCAAATCTTGATGATACTTGGTGGTAATGATCAGTTCACTAGTCCCACCTGGCTGCCCAATTTTTATTCTTCTAGGTTCAAGCGTTTATTTCCAGTAACAGTTTGAATTTTTAGGTTTCACTCTGTTTTCTCCTACATAGATAGCTGTGTTTGGAATTCTAAATCAAACACGGTTTGTGCTAGCTCCTTGTAACTTGACCAAATGAAGTAGTTCGAAGTTTTATCTCTATGGTTTGTTTCCTCTTGAAGTACACCATGCAGAGACTGGCGAAAAACACTTTCGTTTGAAAGGGGTTGCCAAGCTTCCAAAAAACTACTAGTTTGCTGAAATCTCAGGAAACATTTTTTCACCAAATCTTGATGATACTTGGTGGTAATGATCAGTTCACTAAGCCCACTTGGCTGCCCAATTTTCACTCTTCTAGGTTCAAGCGTTCGTTTCCAGTAACACTTTGAATTTTTAGGTTTCACTCTGTTTTCTCCTACATAGATAGCTGTGTTTGGAATTCTAAATCAAACACGGTTTGTGCTAGCTTCTTGAAACTTGACCAAATGAAGTAGTTCTAAGTTCTACCTCTATGGTTTTGTCCTCTTGAAGTACCCCATGCAGAGACTGGCGAAAAACACTTTCGTTTGAAAGGGGTTGCCAAGCTTCCAAAAAACTACTAGTTTCCTGAAATCTCAGCAAACATTTTTTCACCAAATCTTGATGATACTTGGTGGTAATGATCAGTTCACTAATCCCACTAGGCTGCCCAATTTTTATTCTTCTAGGTTCAAGCGTTCGTTTCCAGTAACAGTTTGAATTTTTAGGTTTCGCTCTGTTTTCTCCTACATAGATAGCTGTGTTTGGAATTCTAAATCAAACACGGTTTGTGCTAGCTCCTTGAAACTTGAATAAATGAAGTAGTTCTAAGTTCTATCTCTATGGTTTGTTTCCTCTTGAAGTACACCATGCAGAGACTGGCGAAAACCACTTTCGTTTGAAAGGGGTTGCCAAGCTTCCAAAAAACTACTAGTTTGCTGAAATCTCAGCAAACATTTTTTCACCAAATCTTGATGATACTTGGTGGTAATGATCAGTTCACTAAGCCCACTTGGCTGCCCAATTTTCACTCTTCTATGTTCAAGCGTTCGTTTCCAGTAACACTTTGAATTTTTAGGTTTCACTCTGTTTTCTCCTACATAGATAGCTGTGTTTGGAATTCTAAATCAAACACGGTTTGTGCTAGCTTCTTGAAACTTGACCAAATGAAGTAGTTCTAAGTTCTACCTCTATGGTTTTGTCCTCTTGAAGTACCCCATGCAGAGACTGGCGAAAACCACTTTCGTTTGAAAGGGGTTGCCAAGCTTCCAAAAAACTACTAGTTTGCTGAAATCTCAGCAAACATTTTTTCACCAAATCTTGATGATACTTGGTGGTAATGATCAGTTCACTAAGACCACTTGGCTGCCCAATTTTCACTCTTCTAGGTTCAAGCGTTCGTTTCCAGTAACACTTTGAATTTTTAGATTTCACTCTGTTTTCTCCTACATAGATAGCTGTGTTTGGAATTCTAAATCAAACACGGTTTGTGCTAGCTCCTTGAAACTTGACCAAATGAAGTAGTTCTAAGTTCTATCTCTATGGTTTGTTTCCTCTTGAAGTACACCATGCAGAGACTGGCGAAAAACACTTTCGTTTGAAAGGGGTTGCCAAGCTTCCAAAAAAACTACTAGTTTGCTGAAATCTCAGCAAACATTTTTTCACCAAATCTTGATGATACTTGGTGGTAATGATCAGTTCACTAAGCCCACTTGGCTGCCCAATTTTTATTTTTCTAGGTTGAAGCATTCGTTTCCAGTAACAGTTTGAAATTTTAGGTTTCACTCTTTTTTCTCCTGCATAGATAGCTGTGTTTGGAATTCTAAATCAAACACGGTTTGAGCTAGCTCCTTGAAACTTGACCAAATCAAGTAGTTCTAAGTTCTATCTGTATGGTTTGTTTCCTATTAAAGTACCCCATGCAGAGACTGGGGAAAACACTTTCATTGGAAAGGGGTTGCAAAGGTTCCAAAAAACTACTAGTTTGCTGAAATCTCAGCAAACATTTTTTCACCAAAACTTGATGATACTTGGTGGTAATGATCAGTTTACTAAGCCCACTTGGCTGCCCAATTTTCACTCTTCAAAGTTCAAGCGTTCGTTTCAAGTAACACTTTGAATTTTAAGGTTTCACTCTGTTTTCTGCTATATAGATAGATGTGTTTGAAACTCTAAATCAAACACGGTTTGTGCTAGCTCCTTGAAACTTGACCAAATGAAGTAGTTCTAAGTTCTATCTCTATGGTTTGTTTCCTCTTGAAGTACCCCATGCAGAGACTGGCGAAAAACACTTTCGTTTGAAAGGGGTTGCCAAGCTCCCAAAAAACTACTAATTTGCTGAAATCTCAGCAAACATTTTTTCACCAAATCTTGATGATACTTGGTGGTAATGATCAGTTCACTAATCCCACTTGGCTGCCCAATTTTTATTCTTCTAGGTTCAAGCGTTCGTTTCCAGTAACAGTTTGAATTTTTAGGTTTCACTCTGTTTTCTCCTACATAGATAGCTGTGTTTGGAATTCTAAATCAAACACGGTTTGTGCTAGCTCCTTGAAACTTGACAAAATGAAGTAGTTCTAAGTTCTATCTCTATGGTTTGTTTCCTCTTGAAGTACCCCATGCAGAGACTGGCGAAAAACACTTTCGTTTGAAAGGGGTTGCCAAGCTTCCAAAAAACTACTAGTTTGGTGAAATCTCAGCAAACATTTTTTCACCAAATCTTGATGATACTTGGTGGTAATGATCAGTTCACTAATCGCACTTGGCTGCCTAATTTTTATTCTTCTAGGTTCACGCGTTCGTTTCCAGTAACAGTTTGAATTTTTAGGTTTCACTCTGTTTTCTCCTACATAGATAGCTGTGTTTGGAATTCTAAATCAAACACGGTTTGTGCTAGATCCTTGAAACTTGACCAAATGTAGTAGTTCTAAGTTCTATCTCTATGGTTTGTTTCCTCTTGAAGTACACCATGCAGAGATTGGCGAAAAGCACTTTCGTTTGAAAGGGGTTGCCAAGCTTCCAAAAAACTACTAGTTTGCTGAAATCTCAGCAAACATTTCTTCACCAAATATTGATGATACTTGGTGGTAATGATCAGTTCACTAAGCCCACTTGGCTGCCCAATTTTCACTCTTCTAGGTTCAAGCATTCGTTTCCAGGAACACTTTGAATTTTTAGGTTTCACTCTGTTTTCTCCTACATAGATAGCTGTGTTTGGAATTCTAAATCAAACACGGTTTGTGCTAGCTCCTTGAAACTTGACCAAATGAAGTAGTTCTAAGTTCTATCTCTATGCTTTGTTTCCTCTTGAAGTACCCCATGCAGATACTGGCGAAAAACACTTTCGTTTGAAAGGGGTTGCCAAGCTTCCAAAAAACTACTAGTTTGCTGAAATCTCAGCAAACATTTTTTCACCAAATCTTGATGATACTTGGTGGTAATGATCAGTTCACTAGTCCCACCTGGCTGCCCAATTTTTATTCTTCTAGGTTCAAGCGTTTATTTCCAGTAACAGTTTGAATTTTTAGGTTTCACTCTGTTTTCTCCTACATAGATAGCTGTGTTTGGAATTCTAAATCAAACACGGTTTGTGCTAGCTCCTTGAAACTTGACCAAATGAAGTAGTTCGAAGTTTTATCTCTATGGTTTGTTTCCTCTTGAAGTACACCATGCAGAGACTGGCGAAAAACACTTTCGTTTGAAAGGGGTTGCCAAGCTTCCAAAAAACTACTAGTTTGCTGAAATCTCAGCAAACATTTTTTAACCAAATCTTGATGATACTTGGTGGTAATGATCAGTTCACTAAGCCCACTTGGCTGCCCAATTTTCACTCTTCTAGGTTCAAGCGTTCGTTTCCAGTAACACTTTGAATTTTTAGGTTTCACTCTGTTTTCTCCTACATAGATAGCTGTGTTTGGAATTCTAAATCAAACACGGTTTGTGCTAGCTTCTTGAAACTTGACCAAATGAAGTAGTTCTAAGTTCTACCTCTATGGTTTTGTCCTCTTGAAGTACCCCATGCAGAGACTGGCGAAAAACACTTTCGTTTGAAAGGGGTTGCCAAGCTTACAAAAAACTACTAGTTTGCTGAAATCTCAGCAAACATTTTTTCACCAAATCTTGATGATACTTGGTGGTAATGATCAGTTCACTAATCCCACTTGGCTGCCCAATTTTTATTCTTCTAGGTTCAAGCGTTCGTTTCCAGTAACAGTTTGAATTTTTAGGTTTCGCTCTGTTTTCTCCTACATAGATAGCTGTGTTTGGAATTCTAAATCAAACACGGTTTGTGCTAGCTCCTTGAAACTTGAATAAATGAAGTAGTTCTAAGTTCTATCTCTATGGTTTGTTTCCTCTTGAAGTACACCATGCAGAGACTGGCGAAAACCACTTTCGTTTGAAAGGGTTTGCCAAGCTTCCAAAAAACTACTAGTTTGCTGAAATCTCAGCAAACATTTTTTCACCAAACCCTGATGATACTTGGTGGTAATGATCAGTTCACTAAGCCCACTTGGCTGCCCAATTTTCACTCTTCTAGGTTCAAGCGTTCGTTTCCAGTAACACTTTGAATTTTTATGTTTCACTCTGTTTTCTCCAACATAGATAGCTGTGTTTGGAATTCTAAATCAAACACGGTTTGTGCTAGCTTCTTGAAACTTGACCAAATGAAGTAGTTCTAAGTTCTACCTCTATGATTTTGTCCTCTTGAAGTACCCCATGCAGAGACTGGCGAAAACCACTTTCGTTTGAAAGGGGTTGCCAAGCTTCCAAAAAACTACTAGTTTGCTGAAATCTCAGCAAACATTTTTTCACCAAATCTTGATGATACTTGGTGGTAATGATCAGTTCACTAAGCCCAGTTGGCTGCCCAATTTTCACTCTTCTAGGTTCAAGCGTTCGTTTCCAGTAACACTTTGAATTTTTAGGTTTTCTCTGTTTTCTCCTACATAGATAGCTGTGTTTGGAATTCTAAATCAAACACGGTTTGTGCTAGCTCCTTGAAACTTGACCAAATGAAGTAGTTCTAAGTTCTAACTCTATGGTTTGTTTCCTCTTGAAGTACACCATGCAGAGACTGGCGAAAAACACTTTCGTTTGAAAGGGGTTGCCAAGTTTCCAAAAAAACTACTAGTTTGCTGAAATCTCAGCAAACATTTTTTCACCAAATCTTGATGATACTTGGTGGTAATGATCAGTTCACTAAGCCCACTTGGCTGCCCAATTTTTATTTTTCTAGGTTGAAGCATTCGTTTCCAGTAACAGTTTGAAATTTTAGGTTTCACTCTGTTTTCTCCTGCATAGATAGCTGTGTTTGGAATTCTAAATCAAACACGGTTTGAGCTAGCTCCTTGAAACTTGACCAAATCAAGTAGTTCTAAGTTCTATCTGTATGGTTTGTTTCCTATTAAAGCACCCCATGCAGAGACTGGGGAAAACACTTTCATTGGAAAGGGGTTGCAAAGCTTCCAAAAAACTACTAGTTTGCTGAAATCTCAGCAAACATTTTTTCACCAAAACTTGATGATACTTGGTGGTAATGATCAGTTTACTAAGCCCACTTGGCTGCCCAATTATCACTCTTCTAGGTTCAAGCGTTCGTTTCAAGTAACACTTTGAATTTTTAGGTTTCACTCTGTTTTCTGCTATATAGATAGATGTGTTTGAAACTCTAAATCAAACACGGTTTGTGCTAGCTCCTTGAAACTTGACCAAATGAAGTAGTTCTAAGTTCGATCTCTATGGTTTGTTTCCTCTTGAAGTACCCCATGAAGAGACTGGCGAAAAACACTTTCGTTTGAAAGGGGTTGCCAAGCTTCCAAAAAACTACTAATTTGCTGAAATCTCAGCAAACATTTTTTCACCAAATCTTGATGATACTTGGTGGTAATGATCAGTTCACTAATCCCACTTGGCTGCCCAATTTTTATTCTTCTAGGTTCAAGCGTTCGTTTCCAGTAACAGTTTGAATTTTTAGGTTTCACTCTGTTTTCTCCTACATAGATAGCTGTGTTTGGAATTCTAAATCAAACACGGTTTGTGCTAGCTCCTTGAAACTTGACAAAATGAAGTAGTTCTAAGTTCTGTCTCTATGGTTTGTTTCCTCTTGAAGTACCCCATGCAGAGACTGGCGAAAAACACTTTCGTTTGAAAGGGGTTGCCAAGCTTCCAAAAAACTACTAGTTTGGTGAAATCTCAGCAAACATTTTTTCACCAAATCTTGATGATACTTGGTGGTAATGATCAGTTCACTAATCGCACTTGGCTGCCTAATTTTTATTCTTCTAGGTTCAAGCGTTCGTTTCCAGTAACAGTTTGAATTTTTAGGTTTCACTACGTTTTCTCCTACATAGATAGCTGTGTTTGGAATTCTAAATCAAACACGGTTTGAGCTAGATCCTTGAAACTTGACCAAATCAAGTAGTTCTAAGTTCTATCTGTATGGTTTGTTTCCTATTAAAGTACCCCATGCAGAGACTGGCGAAAAACACTTTCATTGGACAGGGGTTGCAAAGCTTCCAAAAAACTACTAGTTTGCTGAAATCTCAGCAAACATTTTTTCACCAAATCTTGATGATACTTGGTGGTAATGATCAGTTCACTAATCCCACTTGGCTGCCCAATTTTTATTCTTCTAGGTTGAAGCATGCGTTTCCAGTAAAAGTTTGAATTTTTAGGTTTCACTCTGTTTTCTCCTACATGGATAGCTGTGTTTGGAATTCTAAATCAAACACGGTTTGTGCTATCTCCTTGAAACTTGACCAAATGAAGTAGTTCTAAATTCTATCTCTATGGTTTGTTTCCTCTTGAAGTACCCCATGCAGAGACTGGCGAAAAGCACTTTCGTTTGAAAGGGGTTGCCAAGCTTCCAAAAAACTACTAGTTTGCTGAAATCTCAGCAAACATTTTTTCACCAAATCTTGATGATACTTGGTGGTAATGATCAGTTCACTAAGCACTCTTGGCTGCCCAATTTTCACTCTTCTAGGTTCAAGCGTTCGTTTCCAGTAACACTTTGAATTTTTAGGTTTCACTCTGTTTTTTGCTATATAGATAGATATGTTTGAAACTCTAAATCAAACACGGTTTGTGCTAGCTCCTTGAAACTTGACCAAATGAAGTAGTTCTAAGTTATATCTCTATGGTTTGTTTCCTCTTGAAGTACCCCATGCAGAGACTGGCGAAAAACACTTTCGTTTGAAAGGGGTTGCCAAGCTTCCAAAAAACTACTAGTTTGCTGAAATCTCAGCAAACATTTTTTCACCAAATATTGATGATAATTGGTGGTAATGATCAGTTCACTAAGCCCACTTGGCTGCCCAATTTTCACTCTTCTAGGTTCAAGCATCGTTTCCAGTAACACTTTGAATTTTTAGGTTTCACTCTGTTTTCTCCTACATAGATAGCTGTGTTTGGAATTCTAAATCAAACACGGTTTGTGCTAGCTCCTTGAAACTTGACCAAATGAAGTAGTTCTAAGTTCGATCTCTATGGTTTGTTTCCTCTTGAAGTACCCCATGCAGAGACTGGCGAAAAACACTTTGTTTGAAAGGGGTTGCCAAGCTTCAAAAAACTACTAATTTGCTGAAATCTCAGCAAACATTTTTTCACCAAATCTTGATGATACTTGGTGGTAATGATCAGTTCACTAATCCCACTTGGCTGCCCAATTTTTATTCTTCTAGGTTCAAGCGTTCGTTTCCAGTAACAGTTTGAATTTTTAGGTTTCACTCTGTTTTCTCCTACATAGATAGCTGTGTTTGGAATTCTAAATCAAACACGGTTTGTGCTAGCTCCTTGAAACTTGACAAAATGAAGTAGTTCTAAGTTCTATCTCTATGGTTTGTTTCCTCTTGAAGTACCCCATGCAGAGACTGGCGAAAAACACTTTCGTTTGAAAGGGGTTGCCAAGCTTCCAAAAAACTACTAGTTTGGTGAAATCTCAGCAAACATTTTTTCACCAAATCTTGATGATACTTGGTGGTAATGATCAGTTCACTAATCGCACTTGGCTGCCTAATTTTTATTCTTCTAGGTTCAAGCGTTCGTTTCCAGTAACAGTTTGAATTTTTAGGTTTCACTCTGTTTTCTCTTACATAGATAGCTGTGTTTGGAATTCTAAATCAAACACGGTTTGTGTTAGCTCCTTGAAACTTGACCAAATGAAGTAGTTCTAAGTTCTATCTCTATGGTTTGTTTCCTCTTGAAGTACCCCATGCAGAGAATGGCGAAAAACACTTTCGTTTGAAAGGGGTTGCCAAGCTTCCAAAAAACTACTAGTTTGCTGAAATCTCAGCAAACATTTTTTCACCAAATCTTGATGATACTTGGTGGTAATGATCAGTTCACTAGTCCCACCTGGCTGCCCAATTTTTATTCTTCTAGGTTCAAGCGTTTATTTCCAGTAACAGTTTGAATTTTTAGGTTTCACTCTGTTTTCTCCTACATAGATTGCTGTGTTTGGAATTCTAAATCAAACACGGTTTGTGCTAGCTCCTTGAAACTTGACCAAATGAAGTAGTTCGAAGTTCTATCTCTATGGTTTGTTTCCTCTTGAAGTACACCATGCAGAGACTGGCGAAAAACACTTTCGTTTGAAAGGGGTTGCCAAGCTTCCAAAAAACAACTAGTTTGCTGAAATCTCAGCAAACATTTTTTCACCAAATCTTGATGATACTTGGTGGTAATGATCAGTTCACTAAGCCCACTTGGCTGCCCAATTTTTATTTTTCTAGGTTGAAGCATTCGTTTCCAGTAACAGTTTGAAATTTTAGGTTTCACTCTGTTTTCTCCTGCATAGATAGCTGTGTTTGGAATTCTAAATCAAACACGGTTTGAGCTAGCTCCTTGAAACTTGACCAAATCAAGTAGTTCTAAGTTCTATCTGTATGGTTTGTTTCCTATTAAAGTACCCATGCAGAGACTGGCGAAAAACACTTTCATTGAAAGGGGTTGCAAAGCTTCCAAAAAACTACTAGTTTGCTGAAATCTCAGCAAACATTTTTTCACCAAAACTTGATGATACTTGGTGGTAATGATCAGTTTACTAAGCCCACTTGGCTGCCCAATTTTCACACTTCTAGGTTCAAGCGTTCGTTTCAAGTAACAC
The DNA here is from genome assembly GCF_048772815.1 of Callospermophilus lateralis. NCBI lineage: Eukaryota > Metazoa > Chordata > Mammalia > Rodentia > Sciuridae > Callospermophilus > Callospermophilus lateralis. Next base: position 73,132 of record NW_027513999.1, read on the forward strand.
TTTGAATTTTTATGTTTCACTCTGTTTTCTGCTATATAGATAGATGTGTTTGAAACTCTAAATCAAACACGGATTGTGCTAGCTCCTTGAAACTTGACCAAATGAAGTAGTTCTAAGTTCTATTTCTATGGTTTGTTTCCTCTTGAAGTACCCCATGCAGAGACTGGCGAAAAATCACTTTAGTTGGAAAGGGGTTGCCAAGCTTCCAAAAACCTACTAGTTTGCTGAAATCTCAGCAAACATTTTTTCACCAAACTCTTGATGATACTTGGTGGTAATGATCAGTTCAGTAAGCCCACTTGGCTGCCCAATTTCACTCTTCTAGGTTCCAGCGTTCGTTTCCAGTAACACTTTGAATTTTTAGGTTTCACTCTGTTTTCCTCCTACATAGATAAGCTGTGTTTGGAATTCTAAATCAAACACGGTTTGTGCTAGCTCCTTGAAACTTGACCAAATGAAGTAGTTCTAATCTATCTCTATGGTTTGTTTCCTCTTGAAGTACACCATGCAGAGACTGGCGAAAAAAACTTTCGTTAGAAAGGGGTTGCCAAGCTTCCAAAAAAACTACTAGTTTGTTGAAATCTCAGCAAACATTTTTTCACCAAATCTTGATGATACTTGGTGGTAATGATCAGTTCACTAAGCCCACTTGGCTGCCCAATTTTTATTCTTCTAGGTTGAAGCATTCATTTCCAGTAACAGTTTGAAATTTTAGGTTTAACTCTGTTTTCTCCTGCATAGATAGCTGTGTTTGGAATTCTAAATCAAACACGGTTTGAGCTAGCTCCTTGAAACTTGACCAAATGAAGTAGTTCTAAGTTCTATCTCTATGGTTTGTTTCCTATTAAAGTACCCCATGCAGAGACTGGCGAAAAACACTTTCGTTGGAAAGGGGTTGCAAAGCTTCCAAAAAACTACTAGTTTGCTGAAATCTCAGCAAACATTTTTTCACCAAAACTTCATGATACTTGGTGGTAATGATCAGTTCACTGAGCCCACTTGGCTGCCTAATTTTCACTCTTCTAGGTTCAAGCATTCGTTTCCAGTAACACTTTGAATTTTTAGGTTTCACTCTGTTTTCTGCTATATAGATAGATGTGTTTTAAACTCTAAATCAAACACGGTTTGTGCTAGCTCCTTGAAACTTGACCAAATGAAGTAGTTCTAAGTTCTATATCTATGGTTTTTTTCCTATTGAAGTACCCCATGCAGAGACTGGCGAAAAACACTTTCGTTTGAAAGGGGTTGCCAAGCTTCCAAAAAAACTACTAGTTTGCTGAAATCTCAGCAAACATTTTTTCACCAAATCTTGATCATACTTGGTGGTAATGATCAGTTCCCTAATCCCACTTGGCTGCCCAATTTTTATTCTTCTAGGTTGAAGCATTCGTTTCCAGTAACAGTTTGAATTTTTAGGTTTCACTCTGTTTTCTTTTACATAGATAGCTGTGTTTGGAATTCTAAATCAAACCCGGTTTGTGCTAGCTCCTTGAAACTGGACAAAATGAATTAGTTCTATGCTCTATCTCTATGGTTTGTTTCCTCTTGAAGTACCCCATGCAGAGACTGGCGAAAAACACTTTCGTTTGAAAGGGGTTGCCATGCTTCCAAAAAAACTACTAGTTTGCTGAAATCTCAGCAAACATTTTTTCACCAAATCTTGATGATACTTGGTGGTAATGATCAGTTCAGTAAGCCCAATTGGCTACCCAATTTTCACTCTTCTAGGTTCCAGCGTTGGTTTCCAGTAACACTTTGAATTTTTAGGTTTCACTCTGTTTTCTCCTACATAGATAGCTGTGTTTGGAATTCTAAATTAAACAAGGTTTGTGCTAGCTCCTTGAAACTTGACCTAATGTAGTAGTTCTAAGTTCTATCTCTATGGTTTGTTTCCTCTTGAAGTACACCATGCAGAGATTGGCGAAAAGCACTTTCGTTTGAAAGGGGTTGCCAAGCTTCCAAAAAAACTACTAGTTTTCTGAAATATCAGCAAACATTTTTTCACCAAATCTTGATGATACTTGGTGGTAATGATCAGTTCACTAATCCCACTTGGCTGCCCAATTTTCACTCTTCTAGGTTCGAGCGTTCGTTTCCAGTAACACTTTGAATTTTTAGGTTTCACTCTGTTTTCTCCTACATAGATAGCTGTGTTTGGAATTCTAAATCAAACACGGTTTGTGCTAGCTCCTTGAAACTGGACAAAATGAAGTAGTTCTAAGTTCTATCTCTATGGTTTGTTTCCTCTTGAAGTACACCATGCAGAGACTGGCGAAAAACACTTTCGTTAGAAAGGGGTTCCCAAGCTTCCAAAAAAACTACTAGTTTGTTGAAATCTCAGCAAACATTTTTTCACCAAATCTTGATGATACTTGGTGGTAATGATCAGTTCACTAAGCCCACTTGGCTGCCCAATTTTTATTCTTCTAGGTTGAAGCGTTCGTTTCCAGTAACAGTTTGAAATTTTAGGTTTAACTCTGTTTTCTCCTGCATAGATAGCTGTGTTTGGAATTCTAAATCAAACACGGTTTGAGCTAGCTCCTTGAAACTTGACCAAATGAAGTAGTTCTAAGTTCTATCTCTATGGTTTGTTTCCTCTTGAAGTACCCCATGCAGAGACTGGAGAAAAACACTTTCGTTGGAAAGGGGTTGCCAAGCTTCCAAAAAACTGCTAGTTTGCTGAAATCTCAGCAAACATTTTTTCACCAAAACTTGATGATACTTGGTGGTAATGATCAGTTCACTGAGCCCAATTTGCTGCCTAATTTTCACTCTTCTAGGTTCAAGCGTTCGTTTCCAGTATGTGTTTGAAACTCTAAATCAAACACGGTTTGTGCTAGCTCCTTGAAACTTGACCAAATGAAGTAGTTCTAAGTTCTATCTCTATGGTTTATTTCTTATTGAAGTACCCCATGCAGAGACTGGAGAAAAACACTTTCGTTTGAAAGGGGTTGCCAAGCTTCCTAAAAACTACTAGTTTGCTGAAATCTCAGCAAACATTTTTTCACCAAATCTTGATGATACTTGGTGGTAATGATCAGTTCCCTAATCCCACTTGGCTGCCCAATTTTTATTCTTCTAGGTTGAAGCATTCGTTTCAAGTAACAGTTTGAATTTTTAGGTTTCACTCTGTTTTCTCCTACATAGATAACTGTGTTGGAATTCTAAATCAAACACGGTTTGTGCTAGCTCCTTGAAACTGGACAAAATGAAGTAGTTCTAAGTTCTATCTCTATGGTTTGTTTCCTCTTGAAGTAATCCATGCAGAGACTGGCGAAAAACACTTTCGTTTGAAAGGGGTTGCCAAGCTTCCAAAAAACTACTAGTTTGCTGAAATCTCAGCAAACATTTTTTCACCAAATCTTGATGATACTTGGTGGTAATGATCAGTTCACTAAGCGCTATTGGCTGCCCAATTTTCACTCTTCTAGGTTCAAGCGTTCGTTTCCAGTAACACTTGGAATTTTTAGGTTTAACTCTGTTTTCTCTTACATAGATAGCTGTGTTTGGAATTCTAAATCAAACACGGTTTGTGCTAGCTCCTTGAAACTTGACCAAATGAAGTAGTTCTAAGTTCTATATCTATGGTTTGTTTCCTCTTGAAGTACACCATGCAGAGACTGGCGAAAAACACTTTCGTTTGAAAGGGGTTGCCAAGCTTCCAAAAAAACTACTAGTTTGCTGAAATCTCAGCAAACATTTTTTCACCAAATCTTGATGATACTTGGTGGTAATGATCAGTTCACTAAGCCCACTGGGCTGCCCAATTTTTATTCTTCTAGGTTGAAGCATTCGTTTCCAGTAACAGTTTGAAATTTTAGGTTTCACTCTGTTTTCTCCTGCATAGATAGCTGTGTTTGGAATTCTAAATCAAACACGGTTTGAGCTAGCTCCTTGAAACTTGACCAAATGAAGTAGTTCTAAGTTCTATCTCTATGTTTTTTTTCCTATTAAAGTACCCCATGCAGAGACTGGCGAAAAACAATTTCGTTGGAAAGGGGTTGCAAAGCTTCCAAAAAACTACTAGTTTGCTGAAATCTCAGCAAACATTTTTTCACCAAAACTTGATGATACTTGGTGGTAATGATCAGTTCACTAAGCCCACTTGACTGCCCAATTTTCACTGTTCTAGGTTCAAGCGTTCGTTTCCAGTAACACTTTGAATTTTTAGGGTTCACTCTGTTTTCTGCTATATAGATAGATGTTTTTGAAACTCTAAATCAAACACGGTTTGTGCTAGTTCCATGAAACTTGACCAAATGAAGTATTTCTAAGTTCTATCTCTACGGTTTGTTTCCTCTTGAAGTACCCCATGCAGAGACTGGCGAAAAACACTTTCGTTTGAAAGGGGTTGCCAAGCTTCCAAAAAACTACTAGTTTGCTGAAATCTCAGCAAACATTTTTTCACCAAATCTTGATGATACTTGGTGGTAATGATCAGTTCCCTAATCCCACTTGGCTGCCCAATTTTTATTCTTCTAGGTTGAAGCATTCGTTTCCAGTAACAGTTTGAATTTTTAGATTTCACTCTGTTTTCTCCTACATAGATAGCTGTGTTTGGAATTCTAAATCAAACACGGTTTGTGCTAGCTCCTTGAAACTTGACCAAATGAAGTAGTTCTAAGTTTGATCTCTACGGTTTGTTTCCTCTTGAAGTACCCCATGCAGAGACTGGCGAAAAGCACTTTCGTTTGAAAGGTGTTGCCAAACTTCCAAAAATCTACTAGTTTGCTGAAATCTCAGCAAACATTTTTTCACCAAATCTTGATGATACTTGGTGGTAATGATCAGTTCACTAATCCCACTTGGCTGCCCAATTTTCACTCTTCTAGGTTCAAGCGTTCGTTTCCAGTAACACTTTGAATTTTTAGGTTTCACTCTGTTATCTCCTACATAGATAGCTGTGTTTGGAATTCTAAATCAAACACGGTTTGTGCTAGCTCCTTGAAACTTGACCAAATGAAGTAGTTCTAAGTTCTATCTCTATGGTTTGTTTCCTCTTGAAGTACACCATGCAGAGACTGGCGAAAAACACTTTCGTTAGAAAGGGGTTGCCAAGCTTCCAAAAAAACTACTAGTTTGTTGAAATCTCAGCAAACATTTTTTCACCAAATCTTGATGATACTTGGTGGTAATGATCAGTTCACTAAGCCCACTTGGCTGACCAATTTTTATTCTTCTAGGTTGAAGCATTCGTTTCCAGTAACAGTTTGCATTTTTAGATTTCACTCTGTTTTCTCCTACATAGATAGCTGTGTTTGGAATTCTAAATCAAACCCGGTTTGAGCTAGCTCCTTGAAACTGGACAAAATGAAGTAGTTCTAAGTTCTAACTCTATGATTTGTTTCTTCTTGAAGTACACCATGCAGAGACTGGCAAAAACCACTTTCGTTTGAAAGGGGTTGCCAAGCTTCCAAAAAACTACTAGTTTGCTTAAATCTCAGCAAACATTTTTTCACCTAATCTTGATGATACGTGGTGGTAATGATCAGTTCACTAAGCGCTATAGGCTGCCCAATTTTCACTCTTCTAGGTTCAAGCATTCGTTTCCAGTAACACTTTGAATTTTTAGGTTTAACTCTGTTTTCTCCTACATAGATAGCTGTGTTTGGAATTCTAAATCAAACACGGTTTGTGCTAGCTCCTTGAAACTTGACCAAATGAAGTAGTTCTAAGTTCTATATCTATGGTTTGTTTCCTCTTGAAGTACACCATGCAGAGACTGGCGAAAAACACTTTCGTTTGAAAGGGGTTGCCAAGCTTCCAAAAAAACTACTAGTTTGCTGAAATCTCAGCAAACATTTTTTCACCAAATCTTGATGATACTTGGTGGTAATGATCAGTTCACTAAGCCCACTTGGCTGCCCAATTTTTATTCTTCTAGGTTGAAGCATTCGTTTCCAGTAACAGTTTGAAATTTTAGGTTTCACTCTGTTTTCTCCTGCATAGATAGCTGTGTTTGGAATTCTAAATCAAACACGGTTTGAGCTAGCTCCTTGAAACTTGACCAAATGATGTAGTTCTAAGTTCTATCTCTATGGTTTTTTCCTATTAAAGTACCCCATGCAGAGACTGGAGAAAAACACTTTCGTTGGAAAGGGGTTGCAAAGCTTCCAAAAAACTACTAGTTTGCTGAAATCTCAGCAAACATTTTTTCACCAAAACTTGATGATACTTGGTGGTAATGATCAGTTCACTAAGCCCACTTGACTGCCCAATTTTCACTCTTCTAGGTTCAAGCGTTCGTTTCCAGTAACACTTTGAATTTTTTATTTTTCACTCTGTTTTCTGCTATATAGATAGATGTTTTTGAAACTCTAAATCAAACACGGTTTGTGCTAGCTCCTTGAAACTTGACAAAATGAAGTAGTTCTAAGTTCTATCTCTACGGTTTGTTTCCTCTTGAAGTACCCCATGCAGAGACTGGCGAAAAACACTTTCATTTGAAAGGGGTTGCCAAGCTTCCAAAAATCTACTAGTTTGCTGAAATCTCAGCAAACATTTTTTCACCAAAACTTGATGATACTTGGTGGTAATGATCAGTTCACTAAGCCCACTTGACTGCCCAATTTTCACTCTTCTAGGTTCAATCGTTCGTTTCCAGTAACACTTTGAATTTTTAGGTTTCACTCTGTTTTCTGCTATATAGATAGATGTTTTTGAAACTCTAAATCAAACACGGTTTGTGCTAGTTCCATGAAACTTGACCAAATGAAGTATTTCTAAGTTCTATCTCTACGGTTTGTTTCGTCTTGAAGTACCCCATGCAGAGACTGGCGAAAAACACTTTCGTTTGAAAGGGGTTGCCAAGCTTCCAAAAAACTACTAGTTTGCTGAAATCTCAGCAAACATTTTTTCACCAAATCTTGATGATACTTGGTGGTAATGATCAGTTCCCTAATCCCACTTGGCTGCCCAATTTTTATTCTTCTAGGTTGAAGCATTCGTTTCCAGTAACAGTTTGAATTTTTAGATTTCACTCTGTTTTCTCCTACATAGATAGCTGTGTTTGGAATTCTAAATCAAACACGGTTTGTGCTAGCTCCTTGAAACTTGACCAAATGAAGTAGTTCTAAGTTTGATCTCTACGGTTTGTTTCCTCTTGAAGTACCCCATGCAGAGACTGGCGAAAAGCACTTTCGTTTGAAAGGGGTTGCCAAGCTTCCAAAAATCTACTAGTTTGCTGAAATCTCAGCAAACATTTTTTCACCAAATCTTGATGATACTTGGTGGTAATGATCAGTTCACTATTCCCACTTGGCTGCCCAATTTTCACTCTTCTAGGTTCAAGCGTTCGTTTCCAGTAACACTTTGAATTTTTAGGTTTCACTCTGTTTTCTCCTACATAGATAGCTGTGTTTGGAATTCTAAATCAAACACGGTTTGTGCTAGCTCCTTGAAACTTGACCAAATGAAGTAGTTCTAAGTTCTATCTCTATGGTTTGTTTCCTCTTGAAGTACACAATGCAGAGACTGGCGAAAAACACTTTCGTTAAAAAGGGGTTGCCAAGCTTCCAAAAAAACTACTAGTTTGTTGAAATCTCAGCAAACATTTTTTCACCAAATCTTGATGATACTTGGTGGTAATGATCAGTTCACTAAGCCCACTTGGCTGACCAATTTTTATTCTTCTAGGTTGAAGCATTCGTTTCCAGTAACAGTTTGAAATTTTAGGTTTAACTCTGTTTTCTCCTGCATAGATAGCTGTGTTTGGAATTCTAAATCAAACACGGTTTGAGCAGGCTCCTTGAAACTTGACCAAATGAAGTAGTTCTAAGTTCTATCTCTATGGTTTGTTTCCTCTTGAAGTACCCCATGCAGAGACTGGCGAAAAACACTTTCGTTTGAAATCGGTTGCCAAGCTTCCAAAAAACTACTAGTTTGCTGAAATCTCAGCAAACATTTTTTCACCAAATCTTAATGATACTTGGTGGTAATGATCAGTTCCCTAATCCCACTTGGCTACCCAATTTCTATTCTTCTAGGTAGAAGCATTCGTTTCCAGTAACAGTTTGAATTTTTAGGTTTCACTCCGTTTTCTCCTACATAGATAGCTGTGTTTTGAATTCTAAATCAAACACGGTTGTCCTAGCTCCTTGAAACTTGACCAAATGTAGTAGTTCTAAGTTCTATCTCTATGGTTTGTTACCTCTTGAAGTACACCATGCAGAGACTGGCGAAAAGCACTTTCGTTTGAAAGGGGTTGCCAAGCTTCCAAAAAACTACTAGTTTGCTGAAATCTCAGCAAACATTTTTTCACCAAATCTTGATGATACTTGGTGGTAATGATCAGTTCACTAAGCACTCTTGGCTGCCCAATTTTCACTCTTCTAGGTTCAAGCGTTCGTTTCCAGTAACACTTTCAATTTTTAGGTTTCACTCTGTTTTCTCCTACATAGATAGCTGTGTTTGGAATTCTAAATCAAACACGGTTTGTGCTAGCTCCTTGAAACTTGACCAAATGAAGTAGTTCTAAGTTCTATCTCTATGGTTTGTTTCCTCTTGAAGTACACCATGCAGAGACTGGCGAAAAACACTTTCGTTTGAAAGGGGTTGCCAAGCTTCCAAAAAACTACTAGTTTGCTGAAATCTCAGCAAACATTTTTTCACCAAATCTTGATGATACTTGGTGGTAATGATCAGTTCACTAAGCCCACTTGGCTCCCAATTTTTATTCTTTTAGGTTGAAGCATTCGTTTCCAGTAGCAGTTTGAATTTTTAGGTTTCACTCTGTTTTCTCCTGCATAGTTAGCTGTGTTTGGAATTGTAAATCAAACACTTTTTCAGCTAGCTCCTTGAAACTTGACCAAATGGAGTAGTTCTAAGTTCTATCTCTATGGTTTGTTTCCTATTGAAGTACCCTATGCAGAGACTGGCGAAAAACACTTTCGTTGGAAAGGGGTTGAAAAGCTTCCAAAAAACTACTAGTTTGCTGAAATCTCAGCAAACATTTTTTCACCAAAACTTGATGATACTTGGTGGTAATGATCAGTTCACTAAGCCCACTTGGCTGCCCAGTTTTCACTCTTCTAGGTTCAAGCGTTCGTTTCCAGTAACACTTTGAATTTTTAGGTTTCACTCTGTTTTCTCCTACATAGATAGCTGTGTTTGGAATTCTAAATCAAACATGGTTTGTGCTAGCTCCTTGAAACTTGACCAAATGAAGTAGTTCTAAGTTCTATCTCTATGGTTTGTTTCCTTATGAAGTACCCCAATGCACAGACTGGCGAAAAACACTTTCGTTTGAAAGAGGTTGCCAAGCTTCCAAAAAACTACTAGTTTGCTTAAATCTCAGCAAACATTTTTTCACCAAAACTTAATGATACTTGGTGGTAATGATCAGTTCCCTAATCCCACTTGGCTACCCAATTTCTATTCTTCTAGGTGGAAGCATTCGTTTCCAGTAACAGTTTGAATTTTTAGGTTTCACTCCGTTTTCTCCTACATAGATAGCTGTGTTTTGAATTCTAAATCAAACACGGTTGTCCTAGCTCCTTGAAACTTGACCAAATGAAGTAGTTCTAAGTTTGATCTCTACGGTTTGTTTCCTCTTGAAGTACCCCATGCAGAGACTGGCGAAAAGCACTTTCGTTTGAAAGGTGTTGCCAAGCTTCCAAAAATCTACTAGTTTGCTGAAATCTCAGCAAACATTTTTTCACCAAATCTTGATGATACTTGGTGGTAATGATCAGTTCACTATTCCCACTTGGCTGCCCAATTTTCACTCTTCTAGGTTCAAGCGTTCGTTTCCAGTAACACTTTGAATTTTTAGGTTTCACTCTGTTTTCTCCTACATAGATAGCTGTGTTTGGAATTCTAAATCAAACACGGTTTGTGCTAGCTCCTTGAAACTTCACCAAATGAAGTAGTTCTAAGTTCTATCTCTATGGTTTGTTTCCTCTTGAAGTACACAATGCAGAGACTGGCGAAAACACTTTCGATAAAAAGGGGTTGCCAAGCTTCCAAAAAAACTACTAGTTTGTTGAAATCTCAGCAAACATTTTTTCACCAAATCTTGATGATACTTGGTGGTAATGATCAGTTCACTAAGCCCACTTGGCTGACCAAATTTTAATTCTTCTAGGTTGAAGCATTCGTTTCCAGTAACAGTTTGAAATTTTAGGTTTAACTCTGTTTTCTCCTGCATAGATAGCTGTGTTTGGAATTCTAAATCAAACACGGTTTGAGCAGGCTCCTTGAAACTTGACCAAATGAAGTAGTTCTAAGTTCTATCTCTATGGTTTGTTTCCTCTTGAAGTACCCCATGCAGAGACTGGCGAAAAACACTTTCGTTTGAAATCGGTTGCCAAGCTTCCAAAAAACTACTAGTTTGCTGAAATCTCAGCAAACATTTTTTCACCAAATCTTAATGATACTTGGTGGTAATGATCAGTTCCCTAATCCCACTTGGCTACCCAATTTCTATTCTTCAAGGTAGAAGCATTCGTTTCCAGTAACAGTTTGAATTTTTAGGTTTCACTCCGTTTTCTCCTACATAGATAGCTGTGTTTTGAATTCTAAATCAAACACGGTTGTCCTAGCTCCTTGAAACTTGACCAAATGTAGTAGTTCTAAGTTCTATCTCTATGGTTTGTTACCTCTTGAAGTACACCATGCAGAGACTGGCGAAAAGCACTTTCGTTTGAAAGGGGTTGCCAAGCTTCCAAAAAACTACTAGTTTGCTGAAATCTCAGCAAACATTTTTTCACCAAATCTTGATGATACTTGGTGGTAATGATCAGTTCACTAAGCACTCTTGGCTGCCCAATTTTCACTCTTCTAGGTTCAAGCGTTCGTTTCCAGTAACACTTTCAATTTTTAGGTTTCACTCTGTTTTCTCCTACATAGATAGCTGTGTTTGGAATTCTAAAGCAAACACGGTTTGTGCTAGCTCCTTGAAACTTGACCAAATGAAGTAGTTGTAAGTTCTATCTCTATGGTTTGTTTCCTCTTGAAGTACACCATGCAGAGACTGGCGAAAAACACTTTCGTTTGAAAGGGGTTGCCAAGCTTCCAAAAAAACTAGTAGTTTGCTGAAATCTCAGCAAACATTTTTTCACCAAATCTTGATGATACTTGGTGGTAATGATCAGTTCACTAAGCCCACTTGGCTCCCAATTTTTATTCTTTTAGGTTGAAGCATTCGTTTCCAGTAGCAGTTTGAATTTTTAGGTTTCACTCTGTTTTCTCCTGCATAGTTAGCTGTGTTTGGAATTGTAAATCAAACACTTTTTCAGCTAGCTCCTTGAAACTTGACCAAATGAAGTAGTTCTAAGTTCTATCTCTATGGTTTGTTTCCTATTGAAGTACCCTATGCAGAGACTGGCGAAAAACACTTTCGTTGGAAAGGGGTTGAAAAGCTTCCAAAAAACTACTAGTTTGCTGAAATCTCAGCAAACATTTTTTCACCAAAACTTGATGATACTTCTTGGTAATGATCAGTTCACTAAGCCCACTTGGCTGCCCAATTTTCACTCTTCTAGGTTCAAGCGTTCGTTTCCAGTAACACTTTGAATTTTTAGGTTTCACTCTGTTTTCTCCTACATAGATAGCTGTGTTTGGAATTCTAAATCAAACACGGTTTGTGCTAGCTCCTTGAAACTTGACCAAATGAAGTAGTTCTATGTTCTATCTCTATGGTTTGTTTCCTTTTGAAGTACCCCAATGCACAGACTGGCGAAAAACACTTTCGTTTGAAAGGGGTTGCCATGCTTCCAAAAAACTACTAGTTTGCTGAAATCTCAGCAAATATTTTTTCACCAAAACTTAATGATACTTGGTGGTAATGATCAGTTCCCTAATCCCACTTGGCTACCCAATTTCTATTCTTCTAGGTAGAAGCATTCGTTTCCAGTAACAGTTTGAATTTTTAGGTTTCACTCCGTTTTCTCCTACATAGATAGCTGTGTTTTGAATTCTAAATCAAACACGGTTGTCCTAGCTCCTTGAAACTTGACCAAATGTAGTAGTTCTAAGTTCTATCTCTATGGTTTGTTTCCTCTTGACGTACCCCATGCAGAGACTGGCGAAAAACACTTTCGTTTGAAAGGGGTTGCCAAGCTTCCGAAAAACTATTAGTTTCCTGAAATCTCAGCAAACATTTTTTCACCAAATCTTGATGATACTTGGTGGTAATGATCAGCTCCCTAATCCCACTTGGCTGCCCAATTTTTATTCTTCTAGGTTGCAGCATTCGTTTCCAGTAACAGTTTGAATTTTTAGGTTTCACTCTGTTTTCTCCTACATAGATAGCTGTGTTTGGAATTCTAAATCAAACCCGGTTTGTGCTAGCTCCTTGAAACTGGACAAAATGAAGTAGTTCTAAGTTCTATCTCTATGGTTTGTTTCCTCTTGAAGTACACCATGCAGAGACTGGCAAAAAACACTTTTGTTTGAAAGGGGTTGCCAAGCTTCCAAAAAAACTACTAGTTTGCTGAAATCTCAGCAAACATTTTTTCACCAAATCTTGATGATACTTGGTGGTAATGATCAGTTCACTAAGCCCACTTGGCTGCACAATTTTTATTCTTCTAGGTTGAAGCATTCATTTCCAGTAACAGTTTGAATTTTTAGGTATCACTCTGTTTTCTCCTGCATAGTTAGCTGTGTTTGGAATTGTAAATCAAACACTTTTTCAGCTAGCTCCTTGAAACTTGACCAAATGAAGTAGTTCTAAGTTCTATCTCTATGGTTTGTTTCCTATTGAAGTAACCTATGCAGAGACTGGCGAAAAACACTTTCGTTGGAAAGGGGTTGCAAAGCTTCCAAAAAACTGCTAGTTTGCTGAAATCTCAGCAAACATTTTTTCACCAAAACTTGATGATACTTGGTGGTAATGATCAGTTCCCTAAGCCCACTTGGCTGCCCAATTTTCACTCTTCTAGGTTCAAGCATTCGTTTCCAGTAACACTTTGAATTTTTATTTTTCACTCTGTTTTCTGCTATATAGAGAGATGTGTTTGAAACTCTAAATCAAACACGGTTTGTGCTAGCTCCATGAAACTTGACCAAATGAAGTAGTTCTAAGTTCTATCTCTATGGTTTGTTTCCTCTTGAAGTACCCCATGCAGAGACTGGCGAAAAACACTTTCGTTTGAAAGGGGTTGCCAAGCTTCCAAAATCTACTAGTTTGCTGAAATCTCAGCTAACATTTTTTCACCAAATCTTGAAGATACTTGGTGGTAATGATCAGTTCCCTAATCCCACGTGGCTGCCCAATTTTTATTCTTCTAGGTTGAAGCATTCGTTTCCAGTAACAGTTTGAATTTTTAGGTTTCACTCTGTTTTCTCCTACGTAGATAGCTGTGTTTGGAATTCTAAATCCAACACGGTTTGTGCTAGCTCCTTGAAACTTGACCAAATGAAGTAGTTCTAAGTTCTATCTCTATGGTTTGTTTCCTCTTGAAGTACCCCATGCAGAGACTGGCGAAAAACACTTTCGTTTGACAGGGGTTGCCAAGCTTCCGAAAAACTACTAGTTTCCTGAAATCTCAGCAAACATTTTTTCACCAAATCTTGATGAAACTTGGTGGTAATGATCAGCTCCCTAATCCCACTTGGCTGCCCAATTTTTATTCTTCTAGGTGGAAGCATTCGTTTCCAGTAACAGTTTGAATTTTTAGGTTTCACTCCGTTTTCTCCTACATAGATAGCTGTGTTTTGAATTCTAAATCAAACACGGTTGTCCTAGCTCCTTGAAACTTGACCAAATGAAGTAGTTCTAAGTTTGATCTCTACGGTTTGTTTCCTCTTGAAGTACCCCATGCAGAGACTGGCGAAAAGCACTTTCGTTTGAAAGGTGTTGCCAAGCTTCCAAAAATCTACTAGTTTGCTGAAATCTCAGCAAACATTTTTTCACCAAATCTTGATGATACTTGGTGGTAATGATCAGTTCACTATTCCCACTTGGCTGCCCAATTTCACTCTTCTAGGTTCAAGCGTTCGTTTCCAGTAACACTTTGAATTTTTTAGGTTTCACTCTGTTTTCTCCTACATAGATAGCTGTGTTTGGAATTCTAAATCAAACACGGTTTGTGCTAGCTCCTTGAAACTTCACCAAATGAAGTAGTTCTAAGTTTCTATCTCTATGGTTTGTTTCCTCTTGAGTACACAATGCAGAGACTGGCGAAAACACTTTCGATAAAAAGGGGTTGCAAAGCTTCCAAAAAAACTACTAGTTTGTTGAAATCTCAGCAAACATTTTTTCACCAAATCTTGATGATACTTGGTGGTAATGCTCAGTTCACTAAGCCCACTTGGCTGACCAAATTTTAATTCTTCTAGGTTGAAGCATTCGTTTCCAGTAACAGTTTGAAATTTTAGGTTTAACTCTGTTTTTCTCTGCATAGATAGCTGTGTTTGGAATTCTAAATCAAACACGGTTTGAGCAGGCTCCTTGAAACTTGACCAAATGAAGTAGTTCTAAAGTTCTATCTCTATGGTTTGTTTCCTCTTGAAGTACCCATGCAGAGACTGGCGAAAAACACTTTCGTTGAAATCGGTTGCCAAGCTTCCAAAAAACTACTAGTTTGCTGAAATCTCAGCAAACATTTTTTCACCAAATCTTAATGATACTTGGTGGTAATGATCAGTTCCCTAATCCCACTTGGCTACCCAATTTCTATTCTTCAAGGTAGAAGCATTCGTTTCCAGTAACAGTTTGAATTTTTAGGTTTCACTCCGTTTTCTCCTACATAGATAGCTGTGTTTTGAATTCTAAATCAAACACGGTTGTCCTAGCTCCTTGAAACTTGACCAAATGTAGTAGTTCTAAGTTCTATCTCTATGGTTTGTTACCTCTTGAAGTACACCATGCAGAGACTGGCGAAAAGCACTTTCGTTTGAAAGGGGTTGCCAAGCTTCCAAAAACTACTAGTTTGCTGAAATCTCAGCAAACATTTTTTCACCAAATCTTGATGATACTTGGTGGTAATGATCAGTTCACTAAGCACTCTTGGCTGCCCAATTTTCACTCTTCTAGTTCAAGCGTTCGTTTCCAGTAACACTTTCAATTTTTAGTTTCACTCTGTTTTTCTCCTACATAGATAGCTGTGTTTGGAATTCTAAAGCAAACACGGTTTGTGCTAGCTCCTTGAAACTTGACCAAATGAAGTAGTTGTAAGTTCTATCTCTATGGTTTGTTTCCTCTTGAAGTACACCATGCAGAGACTGGCGAAAAACACTTTCGTTTGAAAGGGGTTGCCAAGCTTCCAAAAAAACTAGTAGTTTGCTGAAATCTCAGCAAACATTTTTTCACCAAATCTTGATGATACTTGGTGGTAAGGATCAGTTCACTAAGCCCACTTGCTCCCAATTTTATTCTTTTAGGTTGAAGCATTCGTTTCCAGTAGCAGTTTGAATTTTTAGGTTTCACTCTGTTTTCTCTGCATAGTTAGCTGTGTTTGGAATTGTAAATCAAACACTTTTTCAGCTAGCTCCTTGAAACTTGACCAAATGAAGTAGTTCTAAGTTCTATCTCTATGGTTTGTTTCCTATTGAAGTACCCTATGCAGAGACTGGCGAAAAACACTTTCGTTGGAAAGGGGTTGAAAAGCTTCCAAAAACTACTAGTTTGCTGAAATCTCAGCAAACATTTTTTCACCAAAACTTGATGATACTTCTTGGTAATGATCAGTTCACTAAGCCCACTTGGCTGCCCAATTTTCACTCTTCTAGGTTCAAGCGTTCGTTTCCAGTAACACTTTGAATTTTTAGGTTTCACTCTGTTTTCTCCTACATAGAATAGCTGTGTTTGGAATTCTAATCAAACACGGTTTGTGCTAGCTCCTTGAAACTTGACCAAATGAAGTAGTTCTATGTTTCTATCTCTATGGTTTGTTTCCTTTTGAAGTACCCCAATGCACAGACTGGCGAAAAACACTTTCGTTTGAAAGGGGTTGCCATGCTTCCAAAAAACTACTAGTTTGCTGAAATTCAGCAAATATTTTTTCACCAAAACTTAATGATACTTGGTGGTAATGATCAGTTCCCTAATCCCACTTGGCTACCCAATTTCTATTCTTCTAGGTAGAACATTCGTTTCCAGTAACAGTTTGAATTTTTAGGTTCACTCCGTTTCTCCTACATAGATAGCTGTGTTTTGAATTCTAAATCAAACACGGTTGTCCTAGCTCCTTGAAACTTGACCAAATGTAGTAGTTCTAAGTTCTATCTCTATGGTTTGTTTCCTCTTGACGTACCCCATGCAGAGACTGGCGAAAAACACTTTCGTTTGAAAGGGGTTGCCAAGCTTCCGAAAAACTATTAGTTTCCTGAAATCTCAGCAAACATTTTTTCACCAAATCTTGATGATACTTGGTGGTAATGATCAGCTCCCTAATCCCACTTGGCTGCCCAATTTTTATTCTTCTAGGTTGCAGCATTCGTTTCCAGTAACAGTTTGAATTTTTAGGTTTCACCTGTTTTCTCCTACATAGATAGCTGTGTTTGGAATTCTAAATCAAACCCGGTTTGTGCTAGCTCCTGAAACTGGACAAATGAAGTAGTTCTAAGTTCTATCTCTATGGTTTGTTTCCTCTTGAAGTACACCATGCAGAGACTGGCAAAAAACACTTTGTTTGAAAGGGGTTGCAGCTTCCAAAAAACTACTAGTTTGCTGAAATCTCAGCAAACATTTTTTCACCAAATCTTGATGATACTTGGTGGTAATGATCAGTTCACTAAGCCACTTGGCTGCACAATTTTTATTCTTCTAGGTTGAAGCATTCATTTCCAGTACAGTTTGAATTTTAGGTATCACTCTGTTTTCTCCTGCATAGTTAGCTGTGTTTGGAATTGTAAATCAAACACTTTTTCAGCTAGCTCCTTGAAACTTGACCAAATGAAGTAGTTCTAAGTTCTATCTCTATGGTTTGTTTTCTATTGAAGTACCTATGCAGAGACTGGCGAAAAACACTTTCGTTGGAAAGGGTTGCAAAGCTTCCAAAAAACTGCTAGTTTGCTGAAATCTCAGCAAACATTTTTTCACCAAAACTTGATGATACTTGGTGGTAATGATCAGTTCCCTAAGCCCACTTGGCTGCCCAATTTTCACTCTTCTAGGTTCAAGCATTCGTTTCCAGTAACACTTTGATTTTTATTTTTCACTCTGTTTTCTGCTATATAGAGAGATGTGTTTGAAACTCTAAATCAAACACGGTTTGTGCTAGCTCCATGAAACTTGACCAAATGAAGTAGTTCTAAGTTCTATCTCTATGGTTTGTTTCCTCTTGAAGTACCCCATGCAGAGACTGGCGAAAAACACTTTCGTTTGAAAGGGGTTGCCAAGCTTCCAAAATCTACTAGTTTGCTGAAATCTCAGCTAACATTTTTTCACCAAATCTTGAAGATACTTGGTGGTAATGATCAGTTCCCTAATCCCACGTGGCTGCCCAATTTTTATTCTTCTAGGTTGAAGCATTCGTTCCAGTAACAGTTTGAATTTTTAGGTTTCACTCTGTTTTCTCCTACGTAGATAGCTGTGTTTGGAATTCTAAATCCAACACGGTTTGTGCTAGCTCCTTGAAACTTGACCAAATGAAGTAGTTCTAAGTTCTATCTCTATGGTTTGTTTCCTCTTGAAGTACCCATCAGAGACTGGCGAAAAACACTTTCGTTTGACAGGGGTTGCCAAGCTTCCGAAAAACTACTAGTTTCCTGAAATCTCAGCAAACATTTTTTCACCAAATCTTGATGAAACTTGGTGGTAATGATCAGCTCCCCTAATCCCACTTGGCTGCCCAATTTTTATTCTCTAGGTTGAAGCATTCGTTTCCAGTAACAGTTTGAATTTTTAGGTTTCACTCTGTTTCTCCTACATAGATAGCTGTGTTTGGAATTCTAAATCAAACCCGGTTTGTGCTAGCTCCTTGAAACTGGACAAAATGAAGTAGTTCTAAGTTCTATCTCTATGGTTTGTTTCCTCTTGAAGTACACCATGCAGAGACTGGCAAAAACACTTTCGTTTGAAAGGGGTTGCCAAGCTTCCAAAAAACTACTAGTTTGGTGAAATTCTCAGCAAACATTTTTCACCAAATCTTGATGATACTTGGTGGTAATGATCAGTTCACTAGCCCACTTGGCTGCACAATTTTTATTCTTCTAGGTTGAAACATTCGTTTCCAGTAACCGTTTGAATTTTTAGGTTTCACTCTGTTTTCTCCTGCATAGTTAGGCTGTGTTTGGAATTGTAAATCAAACACTTTTCAGCTAGCTCCTTGAAACTTGACCAAATAAGAAGTTCTAAGTTCTATCTCTATGGTTGTTCCTATTGAAGTACCCTATGCAGAGACTGGCGAAAAACACTTTCGTTGGAAAGGGGTTGCAAGCTTCCAAAAAACTACTAGTTTGCTGAAATCTCAGCAACATTTTTTCACCAAAACTTGATGATACTTGGTGGTAATGATCAGTTCACTAAGCCCACTTGGCTGCCCAATTTTCACCCTTCTAGGTTCAAGCGTTCGTTCCAGTAACACTTTGAATTTTTATTTTTCACTCTGTTTTCTGCTATATAGTAAGATGTGTTTGAAACTCTAAATCAAACACGGTTTGTGCTAGCTCCATGAAACTTGACCACATGAAGTAGTTCTAAGTTCTATCTCTATGGTTGTTTCCTCTTGAAGTACCCCATGCAGAGACTGGCGAAAACACTTTCGTTTGAAAGGGGTTGCCAAGCTTCCAAAATCTACTAGTTTGCTGAAATCTCAGCAAACATTTTTTCACCAAATCTTGATGATACTTTGTGGTAATGATCAGTTCCTAATCCCACGTGGCTGCCCCATTTTTATTCTTCCAAGTTGAAGCATTCGTTTCCAGTAACAGTTTGAATTTTAGGTTTCACTCTGTTTTCTCCTACGTCGATAGCTGTGTTTGGAATTCTAAATCAAAACACGGTTTGTGCTAGTTCCTTGAAACTTGACCAAATGAAGTAGTTCTAAGTTCTATCTCTACGGTTTGTTTTCCTCTTGAAGTACCCCATGCAGAGACTGGCGAAAAGCACTTTCGTTTGAAAGGTGTTGCCAAGCATCCAAAAAACTACTAGTTTTGCTGAAATCTCAGCAAACATTTTTTCACCAAATCTTGATGATACGTGGTGGTAATGATCAGTTCACTAAGCCCACTTGGCTGCCCAATTTTTATTCTTCTAGGTTGAAGCATTCGTTTCCAGTAACAATTTGAATTTTTAGGTTTCACTCTGTTTTCTGCTACATAGATAAATGTGTTTGAAACTCTAAATCAAACACGGTTTGTGCTAGCTCCTTGAAACTTGACCAAATGAAGTAGTTCTAAGTTCTATCTCTATGGTTTGTTCCTCTTGAAGTACCCCATGCAGAGACTGGCGAAAAAACACTTTCGTTTTGAAAGGGGTTTTCAGGCTTCCGAAAAACTACTAGTTTCCTGAAATCTCAGCAAACATTTTTTCACCAAATCTTGATGATACTTGCTGGTAATGATCAGTTCACTAAGCCCTCTTGGGTGCCCAATTTTCACTCTTCTAGGTTCAAGCGTTCGTTTCCAGTAACACTTTGAATTTTTAGGTTTCACTCTGTTTCTGCTATATGATAGATGTGTTTGAAACTCTAAACCAAACACGTTTGTGCTAGCTCCTTGAAACTTGACCAAATGAAGTAGTTCTAAGTTCTATCTCTATGGTTTGTTTCCTCTTGAAGTACCCCATGCAGAGACTGGCGAAAAACACTTTAATTAAAAGGGTTGCCAAGCTTCCAAAAACTACTACTTTGCTGAAATCTCAGCAAACCTGTTTTCACCAAATCTTGATGATACTTGGTGGTATTATCAGTTCAATAAGCCCACTTGGCTGCCAATTTTCACTCTTCTAGGTTCAAGCGTTCGTTTCCAGTAACACTTTGAATTTTTAGGTTTCACTCTGTTTTTTTCTATATAGATAGATGTGTTTGAAACACTAAATCAAACACGGTTTGTGCTAGCTCCTTGAAACTTGAGCAAATGAAGTAGTTCTAAGTTCTGTCTCTATGGTTTGTTTCCTCTTGAAGTACCCCATGCAGAGACTTGCAAAAACTCTTTCCTTTGAAAGGGTTGCCAAGCTTCCAAAAAACTACTAATTTGCTGAAATCTCAGCAAACATTTTTTCACCAAATCTTTGAAATCTCAGCAAACATTTTTTCACCAAATCTTGATGATACTTGGTGGTAATGATCAGTTCCCTAATCCCACTTGGCTGCCCAATTTTTATTCTTCTAGGTTGAAGCATTCGTTTCCAGTAACAGTTTGAATTTTTAGGTTTCACTCTGTTTTCTCCTACATAGATAGCTGTGTTTGGAATTCTAAATCAAACACGGTTTGTGCTAGCTCCTTGAAACTTGACCAAAAGAAGAAGTTCTAAGTTCTATTTCTATGGTTTGTTTCCTCTTGAAGTACCCCATGAAGAGACTGGCGAAAAGCACTTTCGTTTGAAACGGTTTGCTAAGCTTCCAAAAAACTACTAGTTTGCTGAAATCTCAGCAAACATTTTTTCACCAAATCTTGATGATACTTGGTGGTAATCATCAGTTCACTCAGCCCACTTGCCTGCAAAATTTTCACTCTTCTAGGTTCATGCGTTCGTTTCCAGTAACACTTTGAATTTTTATTTTTCACTCTGTTTTCTCCTACATAGATAGCTGCGTTTGGAATTCTAAATCAAACACGGTTTGTGCTAGCTGCTTGAAACTTGACCAAATGAAGTATTTCTAAGTTCTATCTCTACGTTTGTTTCCTCTTGAAGTACCCCATGCAGAGACTGGCGAAAAACACTTTCGTTTGAAAGGGGTTGCCAAGCTTCCAAAAAACTACTAGTTTGCTGAAATCTCAGCAAACATTTTTTCACCAAATCTTGATGATACTTGGTGGTAATGATCAGTTCCCTAATCGCACTTGGCTGCCCAATTTTATTCTTCTAGGTTGAAGCCGTTCGTTTCCAGTAACAGTTTGAATTTTTAGGTTTCACTCTGTTTTCTCCTACATAGATAGCTGTGTTTGGAATTCTAAATCAAACACGGTTTGTGCTAGCTCCTTGAAACTTGACCAAATGAAGTAGTTCTAAGTTCTATCTCTATGGTTGTTTCCTCTTGAAGTACCCCATGCAGAGACTGGCGAAAAACACTTTCGTTTGAAAGGGTTGCCAAGCTTCCAATAAACTACTAGTTTGCTGAAATCTCAGCAAACATGTTTTCACCAAATCTTGATGATACTTGGTGGTAATGATCAGTTCCCTAATCTCACTTGGCTGCCCAATTTTTATTCTTCTACGTTGAAGCATTCGTTTCCAGTAACAGTTTGAATTTTTAGTTTCACTCTGTTTTCTCCTAGATAGATAGCTGTGTTTGGAATTCTAAATCAAACACGGTTTGTGCTAGCTCCTTGAAACTTGACCAAATGAAGTAGGTTCTATGTTCTATCTCTATGGTGTGTTTCCTCTTGAAATACCCCATGCAGATACTGGCGAAAAACACTTTCTTTGAAAGGGGTTGCCAAGCTTCCAAAAAACTACTAGTTTGCTGAAATCTCATCAAACATTTTTCACCAAATCTTGATGATACTTGGTGGTAATGATCAGTTCACTAAGCCCACTTGGCTGCCCAATTTTCACTCTTCTAGGTTCAAGCATTCGTTTCCAGTAACACTTTGAATTTTTAGGTTTCACTCTGTTTTCTCCTACATAGATAGCTGTGTTTGGAATTCTAAATTAAACACGGTTTGTGCTAGCTCCTTGAAACTTGACCAAATGAAGTAGTTCTAAGTTCTATCTCTATGGTTTGTTTCCTCTTGAAGTACCCCATGCAGAGACTGGCGAAAAACACTTTCGTTTGAAAGGGGTTGCCAAGCTTCCAAAAAACTACTAGTTTGCTGAAATCTCAGCAAACATGTTTTCACCAAATCTTGATGTTACTTGGTGGTAATGATCAGTTCCCTAATCTCACTTGGCTGCCCCAATTTTTATTCTTCTACGTTGAAGCATTCGTTTCCAGTAACAGTTTGAATTTTTAGTTTCACTCTGTTTTCTCCTACATAGATAGCTGTGTTTGGAATTCTAAATCAAACACGGTTTGTGCTAGCTCCTTGAAACTTGACCAAAAGAAGTAGTTCTAAGTTCTATCTCTATGGTTTGTTTTCCTCTTGAAGTACACCATGCAGAGACTGGCGAAAAGCACTTTCGTTTGAAAGGGGTTGCCAGACTTCCAAAAAACTACTAGTTTGCTGAAATCTCCAGCAAATATTTTTTTTCCAAATCTTGATTGATACTTGGTGGTAATGATCAGTTCACTAATCCCAATTGGCTGCCCAATTTTCCACTCTTCTAGGATCAAGCGTTCGTTTCCAGTAACAGTTTGAATCTTTAGGTTTCACTCTGTTTTCTCCTACATAGATAGATGTGTTTGAAACTCTAAATCAAACACGGTTTGTGCTAGCTCCTTGAAACTTGACAAAATTAAATAGTTGTAAGTTCTATCTCTATTGTTTGTTTCCTCTTGAAGTACCCCACGCAGAGACTGGCGAAAAACACTTTCATTTGAAAGGGGTTGCCAAGCTTCCAAAAAACTACTAGTTTGCTGAAATCTCAGCAAACATTTTTTTCACCAAATCTTGATGATACTTGGTGGTAATGATCATTCACTAAGCCCACTTGGCTGCCCAATATTCACTCTTCTAGGTTCAAGCGTTCGTTTCCAGTAACACTTTGAATTTTAGGTTTCACCTCTGTTTTCTGCTATATAGATAGATGTGTTTGAAACTCTAAATCAAACACGGTTTGTGCTAGCTCCTTGAAACTTGACCAAATGAAGTAGTTCTAAGTTCTATCTCTATGGTTTGTTTCCTCTTGAAGTACCCATGCAGAGACTGTCGAAAACACTTTCGTTTGAAAGGGGTTGCCAAGCTTCCAAAAAACTACTAAGTTTGCAGAAATCTCAGCAAACATTTTTTCACCAAATCTTGATGATACTTGGTGGTTAATGATCAGATCACTGATCCCACTTGGCTGCCCAATTTTTATTCTTCTAGGTTAAAGCATTCGTTTCCAGTAACAGTTTGAATTTTTAGGTTTCACTCTGTTTCTCTACATAGATAGCTGTGTTTGGAATTCTAAATCAAACACCGTTTGTGCTAGCTCCTTGAAACTTGACCAAATGAAGTTGTTCTAAGTTCTCTCTCTATGGTTTGTTTCCTCTTGAAGTACCCCATGCAGAGACTGGCGAAAAACACTTTCGTTTGAAAGGGGTTGCCAAGCTTCCAAAAACTACTAGTTTGAAGAAATCTCAGCAAACATTTTTCTCACCAAATCTTGATGATACTTGGTGGAAATGATCAGTTCACTAATCCCACTTGTCTGCCCAATTTTTATTCTTCTAGGTTAAAGCATTCGTTTCTAGTAACAGTTTGAATTTTTAGGTTTCACTCTGTTTTCTCCTGAATAGATAGCTGTGTTTGGAATTCTAAATCAAACACGTTTGAGCTAGCTCCTTGAAACGTGACCAAATGAAGTAGTTTTAAGTTCTCTCTTTATGGTTTGTTTCCTCTGGCGAAAAACACTTTCATTTGAAAGCGGTCGCCAAGCTTCCCAAAAACTACTAGTTTGCTGAAATCTCAGCAAATATTTTTTCACCAAATCTTGATGATACTTGGTGGTAATGATCAGTTCACTAATCCCAATTGGCTGCCCAATTTTTCACTCTTCTAGGTTCAAGCATTCGTTTCCAGTAACACTTTGAATTTTTAGGTTTCACTCTGTTTTCTGCTATATAGATAGATGTGTTTGAAACTCTAAATCAAACACGGTTTGTGCTAGCTCCTTGAAACTTGACAAAATGAAATAGTTCTAAGTTCTATCTCTATGGTTTGTTTCCTCTTGAAGGATCCATGCAGAGAACTGGCGAAAAGCACTTTCATTTGAAAGGGTTGCCAAGCTTCCAAAAAACTACTAGTTTTCTGAAATCTCAGCAAACATTTTTTCACCAAATCTAGATGATACTTGGTGGTAATGATCAGTTCACTAAGCCCACTTGGCTGCCCAATTTCACTCTTCTAGGTTCAAGTGTTCGTTTCCAGTAACACTTTGAATTTTTAGGTTTCACTCTGTTTTCTGCTATATAGATAGATGTGTTTGAAACTCTAAATCAAACACAGTTTGTGCTAGCTCCTTGAAACTTGACCAAATGAAGTAGTTCTAAGTTCTATCTCTATGGTTTGTTTCCTCTTGAAGTACCCCATGCAGAGACTGGCGAAAAAACACTTTCGTTTGAAAGGGGTTGCCAAGCTTCCAAAAAACTACTAGTTTGCTAAATCTCAGCAAACATTTTTTCACCAAATCTTGATGATACTTGGTGGTAATGATCAATTCACTGATCCCACTTGGCTGCCCAATTTTTATTCTTCTAGGTTAAAGCATTCGTTTACAGTAACAGTTTGAATTTTTAGGTTTCACTCTGTTTTCTCCTACATAGATAGCTGTGTTTGGAATTCTAAATCAAACACCGTTTGTGCTAGCTCCTTGAAACTTGACCAAATGAAGTTGTTCTAAGTTCTATCTATATGGTTTGTTTCCTCTTGAAGTACCCCATGCAGAGACTGGCAAAAAACCCTTTCGTTTGAAAGGGGTTGCCAAGCTTCCAAAAAATTACTAGTTTGCTGAAATCTCAGCAAACGTTTTTTCACCAAATCTTTAAGATACTTGGTGGTAATGATCAGTTCACTAAGCCCACTTGGCTGCCCAATTTTCACTCTTCTAGGTTAAAGCGTTCGTTTCCAGTAACAGTGTGAATTTTTAGGATTCACTCTGTTTTCTCCTACATAGATAGCTGTGTTTGGAATTCTAAAATCAAACACGGTTTGTGCTAGCTCCTTGAAACTTGACAAATGAAGTAGTTCTAAGTTCTATCTCTATGGTTTGTTTCCTCTTGAAGTACTCCATGCAAAGACTGGCCAAAGCACTTTCGTTTGAAAGGGGTTGCCAAGCTTCCAAAAAACTACTACTTTGCTGAAATCTCAGCAAACATTTTTTCACCAAATCTTGATGATACTTGGTGTTAATGATCAGTTCACTAATCCCACTTGGCTGCCCAATTTTTATTCTTCTATGTTCAAGCGTTCTTTTCCAGTAACAGTTGAAATTTTAGTTTTCACTCTGTTTTCTCCTACATAGATAGCTGTGTTTGGAATTCTAAATCAAACACGGATTGTGCTAGCTCCTTGAAACTTGACCAAATGAAGTAGTTCGAAGTTCTATCTCTATGGTTTGTTTCCTCTTGAAGTACACCATGCAGAGACTGGCGAAAAGCACTTTCGTTTGAAAGGGGTTGCAAGGCTTCCAAAAAACTACTAGTTTGCTGAAATCTCAGCAAACATTTTTTCACCCAAATCTTGATGATACTTGGTGGTAATGATCAGTTCACTAAGCCCACTTGGCTGCCCAATTTTCACTCTTGTAGGTTCAAGCGTTCGTTTCCAGTAACAGTTTGAATCTTTAGGTTTCACTCTGTTTTCTCCTACATAGATAGCTGTGTTTGGAATTCTAAATCAAAAACGGTTTGTGCTAGCTCCTTGAAACTCGACCAAATGAAGTAGTTCTAAGTTCCATCTCTATGGTTTGTTTCTTTTTGAAGTACCCCACGCAGAGACTGGCGAAAAACACTTTCGTTTGAAAGTGGTTGCCAAGCATCCAAAAAAATACTAGTTTGCTGAAATCTCAGCAAACATTTTTTCACCAAATCTTGATGATACTTGGTGGTAATGATCAGTTCACTATCCCACTTGGCTGCCCAATTTTTATTCTTCTAGTTGAAGCATTTGTTTCCAGTAACCGTTTGAATTTTTAGGTTTCACTCTGTTTTCTCCTACATAGATAGCTGTGTTTGGAATTCTAAATCAAACACGGTTTGTGCTAGCTCCTTGAAACTTGACAAAATGAAGTAGTTCTAGGTTCTATCTCTATGGTTTGTTTCCTCTTGAAGTACCCCATGAAGAGACTGGCGAAAAACACATTCGTGTGAAAGGGTTGCCAAGCTTCCAAAAACTACTAGTTTGCTGAAATCTCAGCAAACATTTTTTCACCAAATCTTGATGATACTTGGTGGTAATGATCAGTTCACTAAGCCCACTTAGCTTCCCAATTTTTATTCTTCTAGGTTCAAGCGTTCGTTTCCAGTAACACTTTGAATTTTTAGGTTTCACTCTGTTTTCTCCTACATAGATAGCTGTGTTTGGAATTCTAAATCAAACACCGTTCGTGCTCGCTCCTTGAAACTTGACCAAATGAAGTAGTTCTAAGTTCTATCTTTATGGTTGTTTCCTCTTGTAGTACCCCATGCAGAGACTGGCGAAAAGCACTTTCGTTTGAAAGGGGTTGCCAGCTTCCAAAAAAACTACTAGTTTGCTGAAATCTCAGCAAACATTTTTTCACCAAATCTTGATGATACTTGGTGGTAATGATCAGTTCACTAAGCCCACTTGGCAGCCCAATTTTCACTCTTCTAGGTTCAAGCGTTCGTTCCAGTAACAGTTTGAATCTTTAGGTTTCACTCTGTTTTCTCCTACATAGAGAGCTGTGTTTGGAATTCTAATCAAACACGGTTTGTGCTAGCTCCTTGAAACTTGACCAAATGAAGTAGTTCTAAGTTCTATCTCTATGGTTTGTTTCCTCTTGAAGTGCCCCACGCAGAGACTGGCGAAAAACACTTTCATTTGAACGTGGTTGCCCAGCTTCCAAAAAACTACTAGTTTGCTGAAATCTCAGCAAACATTTTTTTCACCAAATCTTGATGATACTTGGTGGTAATGATCAGTTCACTAATCCACTTGGCTGCCCAATTTTTATTCTTCTAGGTTGAAGCATTTGTTTCCAGTAACAGTTTGAATTTTAGGTTTCACTCTGTTTTCTCCTACATAGATAGCTGTGTTTGGAATTCTAAATCAAACACGGTTTGTGCTAGCTCCTTGAAACTTGAAAAAATGAAAGTAGTTCTAAGTTCTATCTCTATGTTTTGTTTCCTCTTGAAGTACCCCATGCAGAGACTGGCGAAAAACACTTTCGTTTGAAAGGGGTTGCCAGGCTCCCAAAAAACGACTAGTTTGCTGAAATCTCAGCAAACATTTTTTCACCAAATCTTGATGATACTTGGTGGTAATGATCAGTTCACTAAGCCCACTTGGCGGCCCAATTTTCACTCTTCTAGTTTCAAGCGTTCGTTTCCAGTAACACTTTGAATATTTAGGTTTCACTCTTTTTCCTGCTACATTGATAGATGTGTTGAAACTCTAAATCAAACACGTTTGTGCTAGCTCCTTGAAACTTGACCAAATGAAGTAGTTCTAAGTTCTATCTCTATGGTTTGTTTCCTCTTGAAGTACCCCATGCAGAGACTGGCGAAAACACTTTCGTTTGAAAGGGGTTGCCAAGCTTCCAAAAAACTACTAGTTTGCTGAAATCTCAGCAAACATTTTTCACCAAATCTTGATGATACTTGGTGGGAATGATCAGTTCACTAATCCCACTTGGCTGCCCAATTTTTATTCTTCTAGGTTTAAGCATTCGTTTCCAGTAACAGTTTGAATTTTTAGGTTTCACTCTGCTTTCTCCCTACAAAGATAGCTGTGTTTGGAATTCTACATCAAACACGGTTTGTGCTAGCTCCTTGAAACTTGACCAAATGAAGTAGTTCTAAGTTCTATCTCTATGGTTTGTTTCCTCTTGAAGTACCCCATGCAGAGATTGGCGAAAACACTTTCGTTTGAAAGGGGTTGCCAAGCTTCCAAAAAACTACTAGTTTGCTGAAATCTCAGCAAACATTTTTCACCAAATCTTGATGATACTTGGTGGTAATGATCAGTTCACTAAGCCCACTTGGCTGCCCAATTTTTATTCTTCTAGGTTGAAGCATTCGTTTCCAGTAACAGTTTGAAATTTACGTTTCACTCTGTTTTCTCCTGAATAGATAGCTGTGTTTGGAATTCTAAATCAAACACCGTTTGTGCTAGCTCCTTGAAACTTGACCAAATGAAGTAGTTCTAAGTTCTATCTCTATGGTTTGTTTCCTCTTGAAGTACCCCATGCAGAGACTGGCGAAAAACACTTTAATTAAAAGGGGTTGCCAAGCTTCCAAAAAACTACTACTTTGCTGAAATCTCAGCAAACCTTTTTTCACCAAATCTTGATGATACTTGGTGGTAATTATCAGTTCAATAAGCCCACTTGGCTGCCCAATTTTCACTCTTCTAGGTTCAAGCGTTCGTTTCCAGTAACACTTTGAATTTTTAGGTTTCACTCTGTTTTTTCTATATAGATAGATGTGTTTGAAACACTAAATCAAACACGGTTTGTGCTAGCTCCTTGAAACTTGAGCAAATGAAGTAGTTCTAAGTTCTGTCTCTATGGTTTGTTTTCCTCTTGAAGTACCCCATGCAGAGACTTGCGAAAAACTCTTTCCTTTGAAAGGGGTTGCCAAGCTTCCAAAAAACTACTAATTTGCTGAAATCTCAGCAAACATTTTTTCACCAAATCTTGATGATACTTGGTGGTAATGATCAGTTCCCTAATCCCACTTGGCTGCCCAATTTTTATTCTTCTAGGTTGAAGCATTCGTTTCCAGTAACAGTTTGAATTTTTAGGTTTCACTCTGTTTTCTCCTACATAGATAGCTGTGTTTGGAATTCTAAATCAAACACGGTTTGTGCTAGCTCCTTGAAACTTGACCAAATGAAGAAGTTCTAAGTTCTATTTCTATGCTTAGTTTCCTCTTGAAGTACCCAATGAAGAGACTGGCGAAAAGCACTTTCGTTTGAAACGGGTTGACAAGCTTCCAAAAAACTACTAGTTTGCTGAAATCTCAGTAACATTTTTTCACCAAATCTTGATGATACTTGGTGGTAATCATCAGTTCACTCAGCCTACTTGCCTGCAAAATTTTCACTCTTCTAGGTTCATGCGTTCGTTTCCAGTAACACTTTGAATTTTTATGTTTCACTCTGTTTTCTCCTACAAGATAGCTGCGTTTGAATTCTAAATCAAACACGGTTTGTGCTAGCTCCTTGAAACTTGACCAAATGAAGTATTTCTAAGTTCTATCTCTACGGTTTGTTTCCTCTTGAAGTACCCCATGCAGAGACTGGCGAAAAACACTTTCGTTTGAAAGGGGTTGCCAAGCTTCCAAAAAACTACTAGTTTGCTGAAATCTCAGCAAACATTTTTTCACCAAATCTTGATGATACTTGGTGGTAATGATCAGTTTCCCTAATCCAACTTGGCTGCCCAATTTTTATTCTTCTAGGTTGAAGCATTCGTTTCCAGTAACAGTTGAATTTTTAGATTTCACTCTGTTTCTCCTACATAGATAGCTGTGTTTGGAATTCTAAATCAAACACGGTTTGTGCTAGCTCCTTGAAACTTGACCAAAAGAAGAAGTTCTAAGTTCTATTTCTATGGTTTGTTTCCTCTTGAAGTACCCCATGAAGAGACTGGCGAAAAGCACTTTCGTTTGAAACGGGTTGCTAAGCTTCCAAAAACTACTAGTTTGCTGAAATCTCAGCAAACATTTTTTCACCAAATCTTGATGATACTTGGTGGTAATCATCAGTTCACTCAGCCCACTTGCCTGCAAAATTTCACTCTTCTAGGTTCATGCGTTCGTTTCCAGTAACACTTTGAATTTTTAGGTTTCACTCTGTTTTCTCCTACATAGATAGCTGCGTTTGGAATTCTAAATCAAACACGGTTGTGCTAGCTGCTTGAAACTTGACCAAATGAAGTATTTCTAAGTTCTATCTCTACGGTTTGTTTCCTCTTGAAGTACCCCATGCAGAGACTGGCGAAAAACACTTTCGTTTGAAAGGGGTTGCCAAGCTTCCAAAAAACTACTAGTTTGCTGAAATCTCAGCAAACATTTTTTCACCAAATCTTGATGATACTTGGTGGTAATGATCAGTTCCCTAATCGCACTTGGCTGCCCAATTTTATTCTTCTAGGTTGAAGCGTTCGTTTCCAGTAACAGTTTGAATTTTAGGTTTCACTCTGTTTTCTCCTACATAGATAGCTGTGTTTGGAATTCTAAATCAAACACGGTTTGTGCTAGCTCCTTGAAACTTGACCAAATGAAGTAGTTCTAAGTTCTATCTCTATGGTTTGTTTCCTCTTGAAGTACCCCATGCAGAGACTGGCGAAAAACACTTTCGTTTGAAAGGGGTTGCCAAGCTTCCAAAAAACTACTAGTTTGCTGAAATCTCAGCAAACATGTTTTCACCAAATCTTGATGATACTTGGTGGTAATGATCAGTTCCCTAATCTCACTTGGCTGCCCAATTTTTATTCTTCTACGTTGAAGCATTCGTTTCCAGTAACAGTTTGAATTTTTAGGTTTCACTCTGTTTTCTCCTAGATAGATAGCTGTGTTTGGAATTCTAAATCAAACACGGTTTGTGCTAGCTCCTTGAAACTTGACCAAATGAAGTAGTTCTATGTTCTATCTCTATGGTGTGTTTCCTCTTGAAATACCCCATGCAGATACTGGCGAAAAACACTTTCATTTGAAAGGGGTTGCCAAGCTTCCAAAAACTACTAGTTTGCTGAAATCTCATCAAACATTTTTCACCAAATTCTTGATGATACTTGGTGGTAATGATCAGTTCACTAAGCCCACTTGGCTGCCCAATTTCACTCTTCTAGGTTCAAGCATTCGTTTCCAGTAACACTTTGAATTTTTAGGTTTCACTCTGTTTTCTCCTACATAGATAGCTGTGTTTGGAATTCTAAATTAAACACGGTTTGTGCTAGCTCCTTGAAACTTGACCAAATGAAGTAGTTCTAAGTTCTATCTCTATGGTTTGTTTCCTCTTGAAGTACCCCATGCAGAGACTGGCGAAAAACACTTTCGTTTGAAAGGGGGTTGCCAAGCTTCCAAAAAACTACTAGTTTGCTGAAATCTCAGCAAACATGTTTTCACCAAATCTTGATGATACTTGGTGGTAATGATCAGTTCCCTAATCTCACTTGGCTGCCCAATTTTTATTCTTCTACGTTGAAGCATTCGTTTCCAGTAACAGTTTGAATTTTTAGTTTCACTCTGTTTTCTCCTACATAGATAGCTGTGTTTGGAATTCTAAATCAAACACGGTTTGTGCTAGCTCCTTGAAACTTGACCAAAAGAAGTAGTTCTAAGTTCTATCTCTATGGTTTGTTTCCTCTTGAAGTACACCATGCAGGAACTGGCGAAAAGCACTTTCGTTTGAAAGGGGTTGCCAAGCTTCCAAAAAACTACTAGTTTGCTGAAATCTCAGCAAATATTTTTTTTCCAAATCTTGATGATACTTGGTGGTAATGATCAGTTCACTAATCCCAATTGGCTGCCCAATTTTCACTCTTCTAGGATCAAGCGTTCGTTTCCAGTAACAGTTTGAATCTTAGGTTTCACTCTGTTTTCTCCTACATAGATAGATGTGTTTGAAACTCTAAATCAAACACGGTTTGTGCTAGCTCCTTGAAACTTGACAAAATTAAATAGTTGTAAGTTCTATCTCTATGGTTTGTTTCCTCTTGAAGTACCCCACGCAGAGACTGGCGAAAACACTTTCATTTGAAAGGGGTTGCCAAGCTTCCAAAAAACTACTAGTTTGCTGAAATCTCAGCAAACATTTTTTCACCAAATCTTGATGATACTTGGTGGTAATGATCAGTTCACTAAGCCCACTTGGCTGCCCAATATTCACTCTTCTAGGTTCAAGCGTTCGTTTCCAGTAACACTTTGAAATTTTAGGTTTCACTCTGTTTTCTGCTATATAGATAGATGTGTTTGAAACTCTAAATCAAACACGGTTTGTGCTAGCTCCTTGAAACTTGACCAAATGAAGTAGTTCTAAGTTTCTATCTCTATGGTTTGTTTCCTCTTGAAGTACCCCATGCAGAGACTGTCGAAAACACTTTCGTTTGAAAGGGGTTGCCAAGCTTCCAAAAAACTACTAGTTTGCAGAAATCTCAGCAAACATTTTTCACCAAATCTTGATGATACTTGGTGGTAATGATCAGATCACTAAGCCCACTTGGCTGCCCAATTTTTATTCTTCTAGGTTAAAGCATTCGTTTCCAGTAACAGTTTGAATTTTTAGGTTTCACTCTGTTTTCTCCTACATAGATAGCTGTGTTTGGAATTCTAAATCAAACACGTTTGGCTAGCTCCTTGAACTTGACCAATGAGTTGTTCTAAGTTCTCTCTCTATGGTTTGTTTCCTCTTTGAAGTACCCATGCAGAGACTGGCGAAAAACACTTTCGTTTGAAAGGGGTTGCCAAGCTTCCAAAAAACTACTAGTTTGAAGAAATCTCAGCAAACATTTTTTCACCAAATCTGATGATACTTGGTGGAAATGATCAGTTCACTAATTCCCACTTGTCTGCCCAATTTTTATTCTTCTAGGTTAAAGCATTCGTTTCTAGTAACAGTTTGAATTTTTAGGTTTCACTCTGTTTTCTTCTGAATAGATAGCTGTGTTTGGAATTCTAAATCAAACACGGTTTGAGCTAGCTCCTTGAAACGTGACCAAATGAAGTAGTTTTAAGTTCTCTCTTTATGGTTTGTTTCCTCTGGCGAAAAACACTTTCATTTGAAAGCGGTCGCCAAGCTTCCCAAAAACTACTAGTTTGCTGAAATCTCAGCAAATATTTTTCACCAAATCTTGATGATACTTGGTGGTAATGATCAGTTCACTAATCCCAATTGGCTGCCCAATTTTCACTCTTCTAGGTTCAAGCATTCGTTTCCAGTAACACTTTGAATTTTTAGGTTTCACTCTGTTTTCTGCTATATAGATAGATGTGTTTGAACTCTAAATCAAACACGGTTTTGTGCTAGCTCCTTGAAACTTGACAAAATGAAATAGTTCTAAGTTCTATCTCTATGGTTTGTTTCCTCTTGAAGGATCCCATGCAGAGACTGGCGAAAGCACTTTCATTTGAAAGGGGTTGCCAAGCTTCCAAAAAACTACTAGTTTCTGAAATCTCAGCAAACATTTTTTCACCAAATCTAGATGATACTTGGTGGTAATGATCAGTTCACTAAGCCCACTTGGCTGCCCATTTTCACTCTTCTAGGTTCAAGCGTTCGTTTCCAGTAACACTTTGAATTTTTAGGTTTCACTCTGTTTTCTGCTATATAGATAGATGTGTTTGAAACTCTAAATCAAACACAGTTTGTGCTAGCTCCTTGAAACTTGACCAAATGAAGTAGTTCTAAGTTCTATCTCTATGGTTTGTTTCCTCTTGAAGTACCCCATGCAGAGACTGGCGAAAAACACTTTCGTTTGAAAGGGGTTGCCAAGCTTCCAAAAACTACTAGTTTGCTAAAATCTCAGCAAACATTTTTTCACCAAATCTTGATGATACTTGGTGGTAATGATCAATTCACTGATCCCACTTGGCTGCCCAATTTTATTCTTCTAGGTTAAAGCATTCGTTTCCAGTAACAGTTTGAATTTTTAGGTTTCACTCTGTTTTCTCCTACATAGATAGCTGTGTTTGGAATTCTAAATCAAACACCGTTTGTGCTAGCTCCTTGAAACTTGACCAAATGAAGTTGTTCTAAGTTCTATCTATATGGTTTGTTTCCTCTTGAAGTACCCCATGCAGAGACTGGCAAAAAACCCTTTCGTTTGAAAGGGGTTGCCAAGCTTCCAAAAATTACTAGTTTGCTGAAATCTCAGCAAACGTTTTTTCACCAAATCTTTAAGATACTTGGTGGTAATGATCAGTTCACTAAGCCCACTTGGCTGCCCAATTTTCACTCTTCTAGGTTAAAGCGTTCGTTTCCAGTAACAGTGTGAATTTTTAGGATTCACTCTGTTTTCTCCTACATAGATAGCTGTGTTTGGAATTCTAAATCAAACACGGTTTTGTGCTAGCTCCTTGAAACTTGACCAAATGAAGTAGTTCTAAGTTCTATCTCTATGGTTTGTTTCCTCTTGAAGTACTCCATGCAAAGACTGGCGAAAAGCACTTTCGTTTGAAAGGGGTTGCCAAGCTTCAAAAAACTACTAGTTTGCTGAAATCTCAGCAAACATGTTTTCACCAAATCTTGATGATACTTGGTGGTAATGATCAGTTCCCTAATCTCACTTGGCTGCCCAATTTTATTCTTCTACCTTGAAGCATTCGTTTCCAGTAACAGTTTGAATTTTAGGTTTCACTCTGTTTTCTCCTACATAGATAGCTGTGTTTGGAATTCTAAATCAAACACGGTTTGTGCTAGCTCCTTGAAACTTGACCAAAAGAAGTAGTTCTAAGTTCTATCTCTATGGTTTGTTTCCTCTTGAAGTACACCATGCAGAGACTGGCGAAAAGCACTTTCGTTTGAAAGGGGTTGCCAAGCTTCCAAAAAACTACTAGTTTGCTGAAATCTCAGCAAATATTTTTTTCCAAATCTTGATGATACTTGGTGGTAATGATCAGTTCACTAATCCCAATTGCTGCCCAATTTTCACTCTTCTAGGATCAAGCGTTCGTTTCCAGTAACAGTTTGAATCTTTAGGTTTCACTCTGTTTTCTCCTACATAGATAGATGTGTTTGAAACTCTAATCAAACACGGTTTGTGCTAGCTCCTTGAAACTTGACAAAATTAAATAGTTGTAAGTTCTATCTCTATGGTTGTTTCCTCTGAAGTACCCCACGCAGAGACTGGCGAAAAACACTTTCATTTGAAAGGGGTTGCCAAGCTTCCAAAAAACTACTAGTTTGCTGAAATCTCAGCAAACATTTTTTCACCAAATCTTGATGATACTTGGTGGTAATGATCAGTTCACTAAGCCCACTTGGCTGCCCAATATTCACTCTTCTAGGTTCAAGCGTTCGTTTCCAGTAACACTTTGAAATTTTAGGTTTCACTCTGTTTTCTGCTATATAGATAGATGTGTTTGAAACTCTAAATCAAACACGGTTTGTGCTAGCTCCCTTGAAACTTGACCAAATGAAGTAGTTCTAAGTTCTATCTCTATGGTTTGTTTCCTCTTGAAGTACCCCATGCAGAGACTGTCGAAAAACACTTTCGTTTGAAAGGGGTTGCCAAGCTTCCAAAAAACTACTAGTTTGCAGAAATCTCAGCAAACATTTTTTCACCAAATCTTGATGATACTTGGTGGTAATGATCAGATCACTGATCCCACTTGGCTGCCCAATTTTTATTCTTCTAGTTAAAGCATTCGTTTCCAGTAACAGTTTGAATTTTAGGTTTCACTCTGTTTTCTCCTACATAGATAGCTGTGTTTGGAATTCTAAATCAAACA
>NW_027514001.1:0-54986 GCF_048772815.1 Callospermophilus lateralis
GGCTCACAAAATTGTGTTCTTCTAGGTGGAAGAGTTCGTTTACAGTAGCAGTTTTTATTTATAGGTTTCACTCTGTTCTCTCCCATATAGATAGACGAATTTGGAACTCTAAATCCAACATGGTTTGTAGTAAAGTCTTTGAAACTTGACAAAATAAAGGAGTTCTCAGTTTTGTCTCTATGGTTTGTTTCCTCTTCAAGTAGCCCTAGGCACAAACTGTAGAAAACTACTTCCATTGAAAGGGGTTGCCAAGCCTCTAAGAAATAACGAGTTTCCGAAATACCAGCAAATATTTTTTCACCCAATCTTGATGATACTTGGTGGTAATGATCGGTACACAAATCCCTCTTGACTCACCAAATTTTGTTCTTCTAGGTGGAAGCGTTAGTTTACTGTAGAAGTTTATTTTTTTAGGTTTCCCTCTGTTCTCTCCTATATAGATAGATAAATTTGGAACTCTAATCCAACATGGTTTGTAGTAGCTCATTGAAACTTGACAAAATAAAGGAGTTCTCAGTTTATTCTCTATGGATTGTTTCCCCTTCAAGTAGCCCTAGGCACAGACTGTGGAAAAGCACTTTCATTGAGAGGGGTTGACAAACTTCTAAGAAATAACGAGTTTTAGAAATACTAGCAAATATTTTTTCACCCAGTCTTGATGATACGTGGTTGTAATGATAAGTACAGAAATCCCACTTGGCTCACCAAATTGTGTTCTTCTTGGTTGAAGAGTTCGTTTACAGTAGCAGTTTATATTTTTAGATTTCCCTCTGTTCTCTCCTATATAGATAGATGAATTTGGAACTCTAAATCCAACATGGTTTGTAGTAGCTCTTTGAAACTTGAAAAAATAAAGGAGTTCTCAGTTTTGTCTCTATGGTTTGTTTCGTCTTCAAGTAGCCCTAGGCACGGACTGTGGAAAAGCACTTTCATTGAGAGGGTTTCCCAAGCTTCTAAGAAATAACGAGTTCCGAAATACCAGCAAATATTTTTCACCCAATCTTGATGATACTCGGTGGTAATGACAAGTACACAAATCCCACTTGGCTCACCAAATTGTGTTCTTCTTGGTTGAAGAGTTCGTTACAGTAGCAGTTTTTATTTTTAGGTTTCACTCTGTTCTCTCCTATATAGATAGATGAATTTGGAACTCTAAATCCAACATGGTTTGTAGTAGCTCTTTGAAACTTGACCAAAGAAAAAAGTTCTCAGTTTTGTCTCTATGGTTTGTTTCCTCTTGAAATAGCCCTAGGCACAGACTGGGGAAAAGCACATTCATTGAGAGGGGTAGCCAAGCTTCTAAGAAATAACGAGTTTCCGAAATACCAGCAAATATTTTTTCACCCAATCTCGATGATACGTGGTGGTAATGATCAGTACACAAATGGCACTTGGCTCACCAAATTGTGTTCTTCTATGATGAAGCGTTCGTTTACAGTAGCAGTTTTTATTTTTAGGTGTCCCTCTGTTCTCTCCTATATAGATAGATGAATTTGGAACTCTAATTCCAACATGGTTTGTAGTAGCTCTTTGAAACTTGACAAAATAAAGGCGATCTCAATTTTGTCTCTATGGTTTGTTTCCTCTTCAAGTAGCCCTAGGCACAGACTGGGGAAAGGCACTTTCATTGAGAGGGGTTGCCAAGCTTCTAAGAAATAACTAGTTTCCGAAATACCAGCAAATATTTTTTTCACCCAATCTTGATGATACTTGGTGGTATTGATCAGTACAACAATCCCACTTTTCTCACCAAATTTTGTTCTTCTAGGTTGTAGCGTTCGTCTACAGTAGCAGTATTTATATTTAGGTTTCACTCTGTTCTCTTCTATATACATGGATGAATTTGGAACTCTAAATCCAACATGGTTTGTAGTAGCTCTTTGAAACTTGACAAAATAAAATTGTTCTCAGTTTTGTCTCTATGATTTGTTTCCTCTTCAAGTAGCCCCTACGCACAGACTGGGAAAAGCACTTGCATTGAGAGGGTTTGCCAAACTTCTAAGAAATAACGAGTTCCGAAATACCAGCAAATATTTTTCACCCAATCTTGATGATAATTGGTGGTAATGATCAGTAAACAAATACCACTTGCTCACCAAATTGTGTTCTTCTAGGTTTAAGTGTTCGTCTACAGTAGTAGTTTTTATATTTAGGTTTTACTCTGTTCTCTCTTATATTGATAATTGAATTGGAACTCGAAATCCAACATGGTTTGTAGCAGCTCTTTGAAACTAGACAAAATAAAGGAGATCTCAGTTTTGTCTCTATGATTTCTTTCTTCTTCAAGTAGCCCTAGGCACAGACTGTGAAAAGCACTTTCATTGAGAGGGTTTCCCAAGCTTCTAAGAAATAACGAGTTTCCGAAATACCAGCAAATATTTTTTCACCCAATTTGATGATACTTGGTGGTATTGATCAGTACAACAATCAAACTTGGCTCACCAAATTTTGTTCTTCTAGGTTGAAGCATTCGTCGACAGTAGCAGTTTTTATATTTAGGTTTCACTCTGTTCTCTTCTATATAGATAGATGAATTTGGAACTCTAAATCCAACATGGTTTGTAGTAGCTCTTTGAAACTTGAAAAAAATAAAGGAGTTCTCAGTTTTGTCTCTATGATTTGTTTTCTCTTCAAGTAGCCCTAAGCAGAGACTGTGGAAA
The DNA here is from genome assembly GCF_048772815.1 of Callospermophilus lateralis. NCBI lineage: Eukaryota > Metazoa > Chordata > Mammalia > Rodentia > Sciuridae > Callospermophilus > Callospermophilus lateralis. Next base: position 2,661 of record NW_027514001.1, read on the forward strand.
AGCACTTTAATTGAAAGGAGTTGCCAAGCTTCCAAAGAAATTACGAGTTTCCGAAATACCAGCAAATACTTTTTCACCCAATCTTGATAATAAGTGGTGGTAATGACAAGTCACAAATCCCACTTGCTTCATCAAATTTGGTTCTTCTCTGTTGAAGGGGTTCGTTTACAGTAGCAGTTTTTATTTTTAGGTTTCACTTTGTGCACTCCTATATAGATAGATGAATTTGAAACTCTAAATCCAAAATGGTTTGTAGTAGCTTTTTGAAACTTGACAAAATAAAGGAGTTCTCAGTTTTGTCTCTATGGTTTGTTTCCTCTTCAAGTAGCCCTAGGCACAGACTGGGGAAAAGCACTTGCATTGAGAGGGTTTGCCAAACTTCTAAGAAATAACGAGTTTCCGAAATACCAGCAAATATTTTTTCAACCAAACTTGATGATACTTGGTGGTAATGATCAGTACACAAATCGCACTTGACTCACCAAATTGTGTTCTTCTAGGTTTAAGCGTTCGTCTACAGTAGTAGTTTTTATATTTAGGTTTTACTCTGTCCTCTCTTATATTGATAGATTAATTTGGAACTCTAAATCCAACATGGTTTGTAGTAGCTCTATGAAACTTAACAAAATAAAGGAGTTCTCAGTTTTGTCTCTCTGATTTGTTTCCTCTTCAAGTAGCCCTAAACAGAGACTGTGGAAAAGCACTTTCATTGAAAGGACTTGCCAAGCTTCCAAGATTTACGAGTTTCCGAAATACCAGCAAATATTTTTTCACCCAATCTTGATGATACGTGGTGGTAATGACAAGTACACAAATCCCACTTGGCTCACCAAATTTTGTTCTTCTAGGTTGAAGCGTTCGTTTACAGTACCAGTTTATATTTTTATGTTTCCTTCTGTTCTCTCCTATATAAGATAGATGAATTTGGAACTCTAAATCCACATGGTTTGTAGTAGCTCTTTGAAACTTGAGAAAATAAAGGAGTTCTCAGTTTGTCTCTATGATTTGTTTCCTCCTCAAGTATCCCTAAGCAGAGACTGTGGAAAAGCACTTTCATTGAAAGGGGTTGCCAAGCTTCCAAGAATTAACAAGTTACCGAAATATCAGCAAACAGTTTTTCACCCAATCTTGATGATACTTGGTGTTAATGACAAGTACACAAATTCCACTTAGCTCACCAAAGTTTGTTCTTCGAGGTTGAAGCGTTCGTTTACAGTAGCAGTTTTTATTTTTAGGTTTCACTCAGTTCTCTCCTATATAGATAGATGAATTTGGAACTCTAAATCCAACATGGTTTGTAGTACCTCTTTGAAACTTCATAAAATAAAGGAGTTCTCAGTTTTGTCTCTATGGTTTGTTTCCTCTTCCAAGTAGCCCTAGGCACAGACTGTGGAGAAGCACTTTCATTGAGAGGGTTTCCCAAGCTTCTAAAAAATAACGAGTTCCGAAATACCAGCAAATATTTTTTCACCCAATCTTGATGATACTGGTGGTAATGATCAGTACACAAATTCCACTTGAACCTCACCAAATTTGGTTCTTCTACGTTGAAGCGTTCGTTTACAGTAGCAGTTTATATTTTTAGGTGTCCCTCTGTTCTCTCCTATATAGATAGATGAATTTGGAACTCGAATTCCAACATGGTTTGTAGTAGCTCTTTGAAACTTGTGAAAATAAAGGAGTTCTCAGTTTTGTCTCTATGATTTGTTTCCTCCTCAAGTATCCCTAAGCAGAGACTGTGGAAAAGCACTTTCATTGAAAGGGGTTGCCAAGCTTCCAAGAAATTACAAGTTTCCGAAATATCAGGAAACAGTTTTTCACCCAATCTTGATGATACTTGTTGTTAATGACAAGTACACAAATTCCACTTGGCTCACCAAAGTTTGTTCTTCGAGGTTGAAGCGTTCGTTTACAGTAGCAGTTTTTATTTTTGGTTTCACTCAGTTCTCTCCTATATAGATAGATGAATTTGGAACTCTAAATCCAACATGGTTTGTAGTAGCTCTTGGAAACTTCATAAAATAAAGGAGTTCTCAGTTTTGTCTCTATGGTTTGTTTCCTCTTCAAGTAGCCCTAGGCACAGACTGTGGAAAAGCACTTTCATTGAGAGGGTTTCCCAAGCTTCTAAGAAATAACGAGTTTCCGAAATACCAGCAAATATTTTTTTCACCCAATCCTGATGATACTTGGTGGTAATGATCAGTACACAAATACCACTTGGCTCACCAATTGTGTTCTTCTAGGTTGAAGAGTTCGTTTACAGTAGCAGTTTTTATTTTTAGGTTTCACTCTGTTCTCTTTATATAAATAGATGAATTTGGAACTCTAAATCCAACATGGTTTGTAGTAGCTCTTTGAAACTTGACAAAATGAAGGAGTTCTCAGTTTTGTCCTATGTTTTGTTTCCTCTTCAAGTAGCCCTAGGCACAGACTGTGCAAAAGCACTTCATTGAGAGGGGTTGCCAGGCTTCTAAGAAATAACGAGTTTCCGAAATACCAGCAAATTTTTTTCACCCAATCTTGATGATACTTGGTGGTAATGACAAGTACACAAATCCCAGTTGGCTCACCAAATTTTTTCTTCTAGGTTGAAGCGTTCGTTTACAGTAGCAGTTTATTTTTAGGTTTCCCTCTCTTTTCTCCTATATAGATAGATGAATTTGGAACTCTAAATCCAACATTGTTTGTAGTAGCTCTTTGAAACTTGACAAAATAAATGGAGTTCTCAGTATTGTCTCTATGATTTGTTTCCTCTTCATGTAGCCCAAAGCAGAGACTGTGGAAAAGCATTTTCATTGAAAAAATTTGCCAAGCTCCAAGAAATTACGGGTTTGCGAAATACCAGCAAATATTTTTTCACCCAATCTTGATGATACTTAGTGGTAATGACAAGTACACAAATCTCACTTGGCTCACCAAATTCTGCTCTTCTAGATTGAAGCGTTCGTTTACAGTAGCAGTTTTTATTTTTAGGTTTCTCTCTATTCTCTCATATATAGATAGATGAATATGGAACTCTAAATCCAACATGGTTGTAGTAGCTCTGTGAAACTTGACAAAATAAAAAAGTTCTCAGTTTTGTCGCTATGGTTTGTTTCCTCTTCAAATGGCCCTAGGCACAGACTGGGGAAAAGCACATTCATTGAGAGGGGTTGCCAAGCTTCTAAGAAATACGAGTTTCCGAAATAGCAGCAAATATTTTTTCACCCAATATTGATGATACGTGGTGGTAATGATCAGTACACAAATGCCACTTGGCTCACAAAATTGTGTTCTTCTAGGTGGAAGAGTTCGTTTACAGTAGCAGTTTTATTTATAGGTTTCACTCTGTTCTCTCCCATATAGATAGACGAATTTGGAACTCTAAATCCAACATGGTTTGTAGTAGGTCTTTGAAACTTGACAAATAAAGGAGTTCTCAGTTTTGTCTCTATGGTTTGTTTCCTCTTCAAGTAGCCCTAGGCACAAACTGTAGAAAACTACTTCCATTGAAAGGGGTTGCCAAGCCTCTAAGAAATAACGAGTTTCCGAAATACCAGCAAATATTTTTTCACCCAATCTTGATGATACTTGGTGGTAATGATCGGTACACAAATCCCTCTTGACTCACCAAATTTTGTTCTTCTAGGTGGAAGCGTTAGTTTACTGTAGAAGTTTATTTTTTTAGGTTTCCCTCTGTTCTCTCCTATATAGATAGATAAATTTGGAACTCTAAATCCAACATGGTTTGTAGTAGCTCATTGAAACTTGACAAAATAAAGGAGTTCTCAGTTTATTCTCTATGGATTGTTTCCCCTTCAAGTAGCCCTAGGCACAGACTGTGGAAAAGCACTTTCATTGAGAGGGGTTGACAAACTTCTAAGAAATAACGAGTTTTAGAAATACTAGCAAATATTTTTTCACCCAGTCTTGATGATACGTGGTTGTAATGATAAGTACAGAAATCCCACTTGGCTCACCAAATTGTGTTCTTCTTGGTTGAAGAGTTCGTTTACAGTAGCAGTTTATATTTTTAGATTTCCCTCTGTTCTCTCCTATATAGATAGATGAATTTGGAACTCTAAATCCAACATGGTTTGTAGTAGCTCTTTGAAACTTGAAAAAATAAAGGAGTTCTCAGTTTTGTCTCTATGGTTTGTTTCGTCTTCAAGTAGCCCTAGGCACGGACTGTGGAAAAGCACTTTCATTGAGAGGGTTTCCCAAGCTTCTAAGAAATAACGAGTTTCCGAAATACCAGCAAATATTTTTCACCCAATCTTGATGATACTCGGTGGTAATGACAAGTACACAAATCCCACTTGGCTCACCAAATTGTGTTCTTCTTGGTTGAAGAGTTCGTTACAGTAGCAGTTTTTATTTTTAGGTTTCACTCTGTTCTCTCCTATATAGATAGATGAATTTGGAACTCTAAATCCAACATGGTTTGTAGTAGCTCTTTGAAACTTGACCAAAGAAAAAAGTTCTCAGTTTTGTCTCTATGGTTTGTTTCCTCTTGAAATAGCCCTAGGCACAGACTGGGGAAAAGCACATTCATTGAGAGGGGTAGCCAAGCTTCTAAGAAATAACGAGTTTCCGAAATACCAGCAAATATTTTTCACCCAATCTCGATGATACGTGGTGGTAATGATCAGTACACAAATGGCACTTGGCTCACCAAATTGTGTTCTTCTATGATGAAGCGTTCGTTTACAGTAGCAGTTTTTATTTTTAGGTTTTACTCTGTTCTCTCCCATATAGATAGATGAATTTGGAACTCTAAATCCAACATGTTTGTAGTAGCTCTTTGAAACTTGTCAAAATAAAGGAGTTCTCAGTTTTATCTCTATGGTTTGTTTCCTCTTCAAGTAGCCCTAGGCACAGACAGTGGAAAAGCACTTTCATTGAGAGTTGTTTTCAAGCTTCTAAGAAATAACGAGTTTCCAAAATAGCAGCAAATATTTTTTCAGCCAGTCTTGATGATACTGGTGGTAATGATCAGTACACAAATTCAACTTGACTCACCCAAATTGGTTCTTCTAGGTGGAAGCGTTCGTTTACAGTAGCAGTTTATAATTTTAGGTGTCCCTCTGTTCTCTCCTATATAGATAGATGAATTTGGAACTATAAATCCAACATGGTTTGTAGTAGCTCTTTGAAACTTGACAAAATAAAGGCGTTCTCAGTTTTGTCTCTATTATTTGTTTCCTCCTCAAGTATCCCTAAGCAGAGAATATGGAAAAGCACTTTTATTGAATGGGGTTGCCAAGCTTCCAAGAAATTACAAGTTCCGAAATAGCAGCAAACAGTTTTTCACCCAATCTTGATGATACTTGGTATTAATGACAACTACACAAATTCCTCTTGGCTCACCAAATTTTGTTCTTCGAGGTTGAAGCGTTCGTTTACCGTAGCAGTTTTATTTTTAGGTTTCACTCAGTTCTCTCCTATATAGATAGGTGAATTTGGAACTATAAATCCAACATGGTTTGTACTACCTCTTTGAAACTTCATAAAATAAAGAGTTCTCAGTTTTGTCTCTATGGTTTGTTTCCTCTTCAAGTAGCCCTAGGTACGGACTGTGGAAAAGCACTTTCATTGAGAGGGTTTCCCAAGCTTCTAAGAAATAACGAGTTTCCGAAACACCAGCAAATATTTTTTCACCCAATCTTGATGATACTCGGTGTTAATGACAAGTACACAAATCCCACTTGGCTCACCAAATTGTGTTCTTCTTGGTTGAAGAGTTCGTTTTACAGTAGCAGTTTTTATTTTTAGGTTTCACTCTGTTCTCTCCTATATAGATAGATGAATTTGGAACTCTAAATCCAACATGGTTTGTAGTAGCTCTTTGAAACTTGACCAAAGAAAAAAGTTCTCAGTTTTGTCTCTATGGTTTGTTTCCTCTTGAAATAGCCCTAGGCACAGACTGGGAAAAGCACATTCATTGAGAGGGTAGCCAAGCTTCTAAGAAATAACGAGTTCCGAAATACCAGCAAATATTTTTTCACCCAATCTTGATGATACTTGGTGGTAATGATCAGTACATAAGTCACACTTGGCTCACCAAATTTTGTTCTTCTAGGTTGAAGCGTTCGTTTACAGTAGCAGTTTTATTTTTAGGTTTCCCTCTGTTCGCTCCTATATAGATAGATGAATTTGGAACTCTAATCCAACATGGTTTGTAGTAGCTCTTTGAAACTTGACAAAATAAAGGAGTTCTCAGTTTTGTCTCTATGATTTGTTTCTTCTTCAAGTAGCCCTAAACAGAAACTGGGGAAAAGCACTTTCATTGAAAGGGTTTGCCAAGCTCCCAAAAAATTACGGGTTGCCGAAATACCGGCAAATATTTTTTCACCCAATCTTGATGATACTTGGTGGTAATTACAAATACACAAATCCCACTTGGCTCACCAAATTTTCTCTTCGAGTTTGAAGCGTTCGTTTACAAGTGCAGTTTTTATTTTTAGGTTTCCCTCTGTTCTCTCTCTATATAGATAGATGAATTTGGATCTCTAAATCCAACATGGTTTGTAGTAGCTCTTTGAAACTTGACAAAATAAAAATGTTCTCAGGATTGTCTCTATGGTTTGTTTCCTCTTCAAGTAGCCCTAGGCAAAGACTGTGGAAAAGCACTTTCATTGAGAGGGGTTGCCAAGCTTGTAACAAATAACGAGTTTTAGAAATACAGCAAATATTTTTCAGCCAGTCTTGATGATATGCGGTTGTAATGATCAGTACGCAAACCCACTTGGCTCACGAAATTGTGTTCTTCTTGGTTGAAGAGTTCGTTTAAAGTAGCAGTTTATATTTTTAGATTTCCCTCTGTTCTCTCCTAGATATATAGATGAATTTAAAACACTAAATCCAACATGGTTTGTAGTAGCTCTTTGAAACGTGACAAAATAAAGGAGATCTCAGTTTTGTATCTATGGTTTGTTTCCTCTTCAAGTAGCCCTAGGCACAGACTGTGGAAAAGCACTTTCATTGAGAGTTGTTTTCAAGCTTCTAAGAAATAACGAATTTCCAAAATACCAGCAAATATTTTTCACCCAATCTTGATGATACTGGTGGTAATGATCAGTACACAAATTGCACTTGACTCACCATATTTGGTTCTTCTACTTTGAAGCGTTCGTTTACAGTAGCAGTTTATATTTTTAGGTGTCCCCTCTGTTCTCTCCTATATAGATAGATGAATTTGGAACTCGAATTCCAACATGGTTTGTAGTAGCTCTTTGAAACTTGTGAAAATAAAGGAGTTCTCAGTTTTGTCTCTATGATTTGTTTCCTCCTCAAGTATCCCTAAGCAGAGACTGTAGAAAAGCACTTTCATTGAAAGGGGTTGCCAAGCTTCCAAGAAATTACAAGTTTCCGAAATATCAGCAAACAGTTTTTCACCCAATCTTGATGATACTTGGTGTTAATGACAAGTACACAAATCCCACTAGGCTCACCAAATTTTGTTCTTCGAGGTTGAAGCGTTCGTTTACAGTAGGCAGTTTTTATTTTTAGGTTTCACTCAGTCTCTCCTATATAGATAGATGAATTTGGAACTCTCAATCCAACATGGTTTGTAGTACCTGTTTGAAACTTCATAAAATAAAGGAGTTCTCAGTTTTGTCTCTATGGTTTGTTTCCTCTTCAAGTAGCCCTAGGCACAGACTGTGGAAAAGCACTTTCATTGAGAGGTTTTCCAAGCTTCTAAGAAATAACGAGTTTCCAAAATACCAGCAAATATGTTTTCACAAAATCCTGATGATACTTGGTGGTAATGATCAGTACACAAATTACCACTTGGCTCACCAATTGTGTTCTTCTAGGTTGAAGAGTTCGTTTACAGTAGCAGTTTTTATTTTTAGGTTTCACTCTGTTCTCTTTATATAGATAGATGAATTTGGAACTCTAAATCCAACATGGTTTTTGGTAGCTCTTTGAAACTTGACAAAATGAAGGAGTTCTCAGTTTTGTCCTATCTTTTGTTTCCTCTTCAGGTAGCCCTAGGCACAGACTGTGCAAAAGCACTTTCATTGAGAGGAGTTGCCAGGCTTCTAAGAAATAACGAGTTTCCGAAATACCAGCAAAAATTTTTCACCCAATCTTGATGATACTTGGTGGTAATGACAAGTACACAAATCCCACTTTGCTCACCAAATTTTGTTCTTCTAGGTTGAAGCGTTCGTTTACAGTAGCAGTTTATATTTTAGGTTTCCCTCAGTTCTCTCCTACATAGATAGATGAATTTGGAACTCTGAATACAACATTGTTTGTAGTACCTCTTTGAAACTTGACAAAATAAAGGAGTTCTCAGTTTTGTCTCTATGATTTGTTTCCTCTTCATGTACCCCTACGCAGAGACTGTGGAAAAGCACTTTCATTGAAAAAATTTGCAAGGCTCCCAAGAAATTACGGGTTTGCGAAATACCAGCAAATATTTTTTCACCCAATCTTGATGATGCTTAGTGGTAAAAACAAGTACACAAATCTCACTTGGCTTCACCAAATTTTGCTCTTCTAGGTTGAAGCGTTCGTTTACAGTAGCAGTTTTTATTTTTAGGTTCCCTCTATTCTCTCCTATATAGATAGATGAATATGGAACTCTAAATCCAACATGGTTTGTAGTAGCTCTTTGAAACTTGACAAAATAAAAAAGTTCTCACTTTTGTGTCTATGGTTTGTTTCCTCTTCAAATGGCCCTAGGCACAGACTGGGGAAAAGCACATACTTTGAGAGGGGTTGCCAAGCTTCTAGAAATAACGAGTTTCCGAAATAGCAGCAAATATTTTTTCACCCAATATTGATGATACGTGGTGGTAATGATCCGTACACAAATGCCACTTGGCTCACCAAATTGTGTTCTTCTAGGTGGAAGCGTTCGTTTACAGTAGCAGTTTTTATTTATAGGTTTCACTCTGTTCTCTCCCATGTTGATAGATGAATTTGGAACTCTAAATCCAACATGGTTTGTAGTAGGTCTTTGAAACTTGACAAAATAAAGGAGTTCTCAGTTTTGTCTCTATGGTTTGTTTCCTCTTCAAGTAGCCCTAGGCACAAACTGTAGAAAAGAACTTCCATTGAAAGGGTTGCCAAGCCTCTAAGAAATAACGAGTTTCCGAAATACCAGCAAATATTTTTTCACCCAATCTTGATGACACTTGGTGGTAATGATCGGTACACAAATCCCTCTTGACTCAAAAAATTTTCTTCTTCTAGGTGGAAGCGTTAGTTTACAGTAGCAGTTTATTTTTTAGGTTTCCCTCTGTTCTCTCCTATATAGATAGATGAATTTGGAACACTAAATCCAACATGGTTTGTAGTAGCTCTTTGAAACTTGACAAAATAAAGGAGTTCTCAGTTTATTCTCTATGGATTGTTTCCCCTTCAAGTAGCCCTAGGCAAAGACTGTGGAAAAGCACTTTCATTGAGAGGGGTTGCCAAGCTTGTAACAAATAACGAGTTTTAGAAATACCAGCAAATATTTTTTCAGCCAGTCTTGATGATATGTGGTTGTAATGATCAGTACGCAAACCCACTTGGCTCACGAAATTGTGTTCTTCTTGGTTGAAGAGTTCGTTTAAAGTAGCAGTTTATATTTTTAGATTTCCCTCTGTTCTCTCCTATATAGATAGATGAATTTGGAACTCTAAATCCAACATGGTTTGTAGTAGCTCTTTGAAACTTGACAAAATAAAGAGTTCTCTGTTTTGTCTTTATGATTTGTTTCCTCTTCAAGTAGCCCTAAGCAGAGACTGTGGAAAACCACTTTCATTGAAAGGGTTTGCAAAGCTCCCAAGAAATTACTGGTTTTTCGAAATACCAGCATATATTTTTCACCCAATCTTGATGATACTTCGTGGTAATGACAAGTACACAAATCCCACTTGGCTCACCAAATTTTGCTCTTCTAGGTTGAAGCGTTCGTCTACAGTAGCAGTTTTATTTTTAGGTTTCCCACTGTTCTCTCGTATATAGATAGATGAATTTGGAACTCTAAATCCAACATGGTTTGTAGTAGCTCTTTGAAACTTGCCAAAATAAAAAAGTTCTCAGTTTTGTCTCTATGGTTTGTTTCCTCTTCAAATAGCCCTAGGCACAGACTGGGGAAAAGCACATTCATTCAGAGGGGTTGCCAAGCTTCTAAGAAATAACGAGTTTCCGAAATACCAGCAAATATTTTTTCACCCAATCTTGATGATACGTGGTGGTAATGATCAGTACACAAATGGCACTTGGCTCACCAGTTTGTGTTCTTCTATGATGAAGCGTTCGTTTACAGTAGCAGTTTTTATTTTTAGGTTTCTCTCTGTTCTCTCCTATATAGATAGATGAATTTGGAACTCTAATTCCAACATGGTTTGTAGTAGCTCTTTGAAACTTGAAAAAATAAAGGAGTTCTCAGTTTGGTCTCTATGGTTTGTTTCCTTTTCAAGTAGACTTAGGCACAAAGTGTGGAAAGGCACTTTCATTGAAAAGATTTGCCAAGCTTCTAAGAAATAACGAGTTTCCGAAATACCAGCAAATATTTTTTCATCCAATCTTGATGATACTTGGTGGTAATTATCGGTACACAAATCCCACTTGACTCACCAAATTTTGTACTTCTAGTTTGAAGCGTTAGTTTACAGTAGCAGTTATATTTTTAGGTCTCCCTCTGTTCTCTCCTATATAGATAGATGAATTTGGAACTCTAAATGCAACATGGTTTGTAGTAGCTCTTTGAAACTTGACAAAATAAAGGAGTTCTCAGTTTTGTCTCTTTGATTTGTTTCCTCTTCAAATAGCCCTAAGCAGAGACTGTGGAAAAGCACTTTCATTGAAAGGGATTGCCAAACTTCCAAGAAATTACGAGTTTCCGAATACCAGCAAATATTTTTTCACCTAATCTTGATGATACTTGGTGGTAATTACAAGGACACAAATCCTACTTGACTCACCAAATTTTGTTCTTCGAGGTTGAAGCGTTCGTTTACAGTAGGCAGTTTTTATTTTTTAGGTTTCCCTCTGTTCTCTCCTATATAGATAGATGAATTTGGAACTCAAAAATCAACATGGTTTGTAGTAGCTCTCTGAAACTTGACAAAATAAAGGAGTTCTCAGTTTTGTCTCTAAGGGTTTGTTTCCTCTTCAATTAGCCCTAGACACAGACTGTGGAAAAGCACTTTCATTGAAAGGGTTTGCCAAGCTTCCAAGAAATTTCGGGTTCCGAAATACCAGCAAATATTTTTTCACCCAGTCTTGATGATACTTGGTGGTAATGACAAGTACACAAATCCCACTTGGCTCACAAATTTTGCTCTTCTAGGTTGAAGCGTTCATTTACAGTAGCAGTTTTTTATTTTTAGGTTTCTCTCTGTTCTCTCCTATATAGATAGATGATTTGGAACTCTAAATTCAACATGATTTGTAGTAGCTCTTTGAAACTTGACAAAATAAAAATGTTCTCAGTTTTGTCTCTATGGTTTGTTTCCTCTTCAAGTAGCCCTAGGCACAGACTGGGAGAAGCTCATTCATTGAGAGGAATTGCCAAGCTTCTAAGAAATAACGAGTTTCCGAAATACCATCAAATATTTTTTCACCCAAACTTGATGATCCGTGGTGGTAATGATCAGTACACAAATGCCACTTGGCTCACTAAATGTGTTCTACACAAGTATGAAGCATTCATTTACAGTAGCAGTTTTATTTTAGGTTTCACTCTGTTCTCTCCCATATAGATAGATGAAAATGGAAATCTAAATCCAACATGGTTTGTAGTAGCTCTTTGAAACTTGACAAAATAAAGGAGTTCTCAGTTGTGTCTCTATGGTTTGTGTCCTCTTCATGCCCCCTAAGCCGAAACTGGGGAAAAGCACTTTCATTGAAAGGGTTTGCCAAGCTCCCAAAAAATTACGGGTTTCCGAAATACCAGCAAATATTTTTTAACCCAATCTTGATGATACTTGGTGGTAATTACAAATACACAAGTCCCCCGTGGCTCCCCAAATTTTGCTCTTCTAGGTTGAAGCGTTCGTTTCCCGGAGCAGTTTTTATTTTTAGGTTTCCCTGTGTTCTCTTTTATATAGATAGATGAATTTGGAACTCTAAATGCAACATGGTTTGTAGTAGCTCTTTGAAACTTGACAAAATAAAAGGAGTTCTCAGTTTTGTCTCTTTGATTTGTTTCCTCTTCAAATAGCCCTAAGCAGAGACTGTGGAAAAGCACTTTCATTGAAAGGGATTGCCAAACTTCCAAGAAATTACGAGTTTCCGAAATACCAGCAAATATTTTCTCACCTAATCTTGATGATACTTGGTGGTAATTACAAGGACACACATCCTACTTGGCTCACCAAATTTTGTTCTTCGAGGTTGAAGCGTTCGTTTACAGTAGCAGTTTTTATTTTTAGGTTTCCTCTGTTCTCTCCTATAATAGATAGATGAATTTGGAACTCTAAAATCAACATGGTTCTAGTAGCTCTCTGAAACTTGACAAAATAAAGGAGTTCTCAGTTTTGTCTCTATGGTTTGTTTCCTCTTCATATAGCCCTAGGGCACAGACTGGGGAAAAGCACCTTCATTGAGAGGGGTTGCCAAGCTTCTAAGAAATAACGAGTTTCTGAAATACCAGCAAATATTTTTTCACGCAAACTTGATGATACTTGGTGGTATTGATCAGTACACAAATCCCACTTTCTCACCAAATTTGTTCTTCTAGTTTGAAGTGTTCGTTTACACTAGCAGTTTATATTTTTAGGTTTCCCTCTGTTCTCTCCTATATAGATAGATGAATTTGGAACTCTAAATCCAACATGGTTTGTAGTAGCTCTTTGAAACTTGACAAAAATAATAGTTCTCAGTTTTGTCTCTACCATTTGTTTCCTCTTCAAGTAGCCCTAAGCAGTGACTGTGGAAAAGCACATTCATTGAAAGGGGTTGTCAAGCTTCCAAGAAATTACGATTTTCCGAAATATCAGCAATATTTCTTCAGCCAATCTTGATGATACGTGGTGGTAATCATCAGTACACACATCCCACTTGGCTCACCAAATTGTGTTCTTCTAGGTTGAAGCGTTCGTTTACAGTAGCACTTTTTATGTTTAGGTTTCACCCTGTTCTCTTTTATATAGATAGATGAATTTGGAACTCTAAATCCAACATGGTTTGTAGTAGCTCTTTGAAACTTGACAAAATAAAGGAGTTCTCTGTTTTGTCTCTATGGATTGTTTCCTCTTCAAGTAGCCCTAGGCACAAACTGTAGAAAAGCACTTTCATTGAAAGGGTTTGCCAATCTTCTAAGAAATAACGAGTTTCCGAAATACCAGCAAATATTTTTTCACCCAATCTTGATTATACTTGGTGGTAATGATCGGTACACAAATCCCACTTGGCTCACCAAATGTTGTTCTTCTAGGTTGAAGCGTTCATTTACAGTAGCAGTTTTTATTTTTAGGTTTCACTCTGTTCTCTCCCATATAAATAGATGAAATTGGAACTCTAAATCCAACGTTGTTTGTAGTAGCTCTTTGAAACGTGACAAAATAAGAAGTTCTCAGTTTTGTCTCTATGGTTTGTTTCCTCTTAAAGTAGCCCTAGGCACAAACTGTAGAAAAGCACTTTCATTGAAAGGGGTTGCCAAGCTTCTAAGATATAACGAGTTTCCGAAATACCAGCAAATATTTTTTCACCCAATCTTGATAATACTTGGTGGTAATGATCAGAACACAAATCCCACTTGGATCACCAAGTTTTGTTCTTCTAGGTTGAAGCGTTCGTTTACAGTCGCAGTTTTTATTTTTAGGTTTCACTTTGTTCTCTCCTATATAGATAGATGAATTTGGAACTCTAAATCCAACAAGGTTTTTAGTAGCTCTTTGAAACTTGACAAAATGTAGTGCTCAGTTTTTTCTCTATGATTTTTTTCCTCTTCAAGTAGCCCAGGAAGAGACTGTGGAAAAGCATTTCCATTGAAAGGGGTTGCCAAGCTTCCAAGAAATTATGTGTTTCCGAAATACCAGCAAATATTTTTTAACCCAATCTTGATGATACGAGGTGGAAATGATCAGTACACAAATCCCTCTTGACTCAAAATTTGGTTCTTCTAGGTTGAAGCGTTCGTTTACAGTAGCAGTTTATATATTAGGTTTCACTCAGTTCTCTCCTATATAGATAGATGAATTTGGAACTCTAAATCTAACATGGTTTGTAGCACCTCTTTGAAACTTCATAAAATAAAGGAGACCTCAGTTATGTCTCTATGTTTTGTTTCCTCTTCAAGTAGCCCTAGGCACAAACTGTAGAAAAGCACTTTCATTGAAAGGGGTTACCAAGCTTCGAAGAAATAACGAGTTTCCGAAATACGAGCAAATATTTTTTCACCCAATCTTGATAATACGTGGTGGTAATGATCAGTACACAAATGCCACTACGCTCACCAAATTTTGTTCTTCTAGGTTGAAGCGTTCGTTTACAGTTGCAGTTTTTATTTTTAGGTTTCACTTTGTTCTCTCCTATATAGATAGATGAATTTGGAACTCTAAATCCAACAAGGTTTTTAGTATCTCTTTGAAACTTGACAAAATGTAGTGCTCAGTTTTTTCTCTATGATTTGTTTCCTCTTCAAGTAGCCCAGGAAGAGCCTGTGGAAAAGCACTTCCATTGAAAGGGGTTGCCAAGCTTCCAAGAAATTATGTGTTTCCGAAATACCAGCAAATATTTTTTCACCCAATCTTGATGATACGTGGTGGTAATGATCAGTACACAAATCCCACTTGACTCAAAATTTGGTTCTTCTAGGTTGAAGCGTTCGTTTACAGTAGCAGTTTATATATTTAGGTTTCACTCAGTTCTCTCCTATATAGATAGATGAATTTGGAACTCTAAATCTAACATGGTTTGTAGCACCTCTTTGAAACTTCATAAAATAAAGGAGACCTCAGTTATGTCTCTATGTTTTGTTTCCTCTTCAAGTAGCCCTTGGCACATGCTGTAGAAAAGCACTTTCATTGAAAGGGGTTACCAAGCTTCCAAGAAATAACGAGTTTCCAAAATACCAGCAAATATTTTTTCACCCAATCTTGATGATACGTGGTGGTAATGATCAGTACACAAATGCCACTAGGCTCACCAAATTTTGTTCTTCTAGGTTGAAGCGTTCGTTTACAGTAGCAGTTTTTATTTTTAGGTTTCCCTCTGTTCTCTCCTATATAGATAGATGAATTTGGAACTCTAAATCCAACATGGTTTGTAGTAGCTCTTTGAAACTTGACAAAATAAAAAAGTTCTCAGTTTTGTCTCTATGGTTTGTTTCCTCTTCAAATAGCCCTAGGAACAGTCTGGGGAAAAGCACATTCATTGAGAGGGGTTGCCAAGCTTCTAAGAAATAACGAGTTTCCGAAATACCAGCAAATATTTTTTCACCCAATCTTGATGATACGTGGTGGTAATGATCAGTACACAAATGCCACTTGGCTCACCAAATTGTGTTCTTCTAGGTTGAAGCGTTCATTTACAGTAGCAGTTTTTATTTTTAGGTTTCACTCTGTTCTCTCCCATATAGATAGATGAATTTGGAACTCTAAATCCAATATGGTTTGTAGTAGCTTTTTGAAACTTGACCAAATAAAGGAGTTCTCAGTTTTGTCTCTATGGTTTGTTTCCTCTTCAAGTAGCCCTAGGCACAAAGTGTAGAACAGCCCTTTCATTGAAAGGGGTTGCCAAGCTTCCAAGAAATTACGAGTTTCCGAAATACCAGCAAACAGTTTTTCTCCCAATCTTGATGATACTTGGTGTTAATGACACGGACACAAATCCCACTTGGCTCACCAAATTTTATTCTTCGAGGTTGAAGCATTCGTTTACAGTAGCAGTTTTCATTTTTAGGTTTCACTCAATTCTCTCCTATATAGATAGATGAATTTGGAACTCTAAATCCAACATGGTTTGTAGTACCTCTTTGAAACTTCATAAAATAAAGGAGACCTCACTTTTGTCTCTGTTGTTTGTTTTCTCTTCAAGTAGCCGTAGGCACAGACTGTGGAAAAGCACTTTCATTATAGGGTTTCCCAAGCTTCTAACAAATAACGAATTTCCGAAATACCAGCAAATATTTTTTCACCCAATCTTGATGATACGTGGTGGTAATGATCAGTACACAAATGCCACTAGGGTCACCAAATTTTGTTCTTCTAGGTTGACGCGTTCATCTACAGTAGCAGTTTTTATATTTAGGTTTCACTCTCTTCGCTCCTATATAGATAGATGAATTCAGAACTCTAAATTTAACATGTTTTGTAGTAGCTCCATGAAACTTGACAAAATGAAGGAGTTCTCAGTTTTGTCTCTATGTTTTGTTTCCTCTTCAAGTAGTCCTAGGCACAGACTGTGCAAAAGCACTTTCATTGGGAGGGGTTGCCAGGCTTCTAAAAATAACGAGTTTCCGATATACCAGCAAATATTTTTTCACCCAATCTTGATGATACTTGGTTGGAATGACAAGTACACAAATCCCACTTGGCTCACCACATTTTGTTCTTCTAGGTTGAAGCGTTCGTTTACAGTAGCAGTTTATATTTTTAGGTTTCCCTCTGATCTCTCCTATATAAATAGCTGAATTTGGAACTCTAAATCCAACATGGTATGTAGTAGCTCTTTGAAACTTGACAAAATAAAGGAGTTCTCAGTTTTGTCTCTATGATTTGTTTCCTCTTAAAGTAGCCCTAAGCAGAGACTGTGGAAAAGCACTTATATTGAAAGGGTTTGCCAAGCTCCCAGAAATTACGGGTTTCTGAAATACCAGCAAATATTTTTTCAACCAATCTTGATGATACTTGTTGGTAATGACAAGTACAGAAATCCCACTTGGCTCACCAAATTTTTCTCTTCTAGGTTGAAGCGTTCGTTTACAGTAGCAGTTTTTATTTTTAGGTTTCCCTCTGTTCTCTCCTATAAAGATAGATGAATTTGAACTCTAAATCAAACATGGTTTGTAGTAGCTCTTTGAAACTTGACAAAATAAAAAAGTTCTAACTTTTCTCTCTATGGTTTGTTTCCTTTTCAAATAGCCCTAGGCACCGACTGGGGAAAAGCACATTCATTGAGATGGGTTGCCAAGCTTCTAAGAAATAACGAGTTTCCGAAATACCCGCAAATATTTTTTCACCCAATCTTCATGATACGTGGTGGTAATGATCAGTACACAAATGCCACTAGGCTCACCAAATTTTGTTCTTCTAGGTTGAAGCGTTCGTATACAGTAGCAGTTTTTATTTTTAGGTTTCACTCTGTTCTCTCCCATATAGATAGATGAATTTGGAACTCTAAATCCAATATGGTTTGTAGTAGCTCTTTGAAACTTGACAAAATAAAGGAGTTTTCAGTATTGTCTCTATGGTTTGTTTCCTCTTCAAGTAGCCCAAGGCACAAACTGTAGAAAAGCACTTTCATTGAAAGGGGTTACCAAGCTTCTAAGAAATAACGAGTTTCCGAAATACCAGCAAATATTTTTTCACCCAATCTTGATGATACTTGGTGGTAATGAGAATTACACAAATCCCACTTGGCTCACCAAATTTTGTTCTTCTAGTTGAAGCGTTCCTTTACAGTAGCAGTTTTTATTTTTAGGGTTCACTCTATTCTCTCCTATATAGATAGATGAATTTGGAACTCTAAGTCCAAAATGGTGTGTAGTACCTCTTTGAAACTTCATAAAATAAAGGAGTTCTCAGTTTTGTCTTTATGGTTTGTTTCCTCTTCAATAAGCCCTAGAATGTGGAAAAGCAGTTTCCACAGTCTAGGGCTGTGAAAAGCAGTTTTCCAGACTGTGGATTAGCAGTTTCATTGAGAGGGTTTCCCAAGCTTCTAAAATAACGAGTTTCAGAAATACCAGGAAATATTTTTTCACCCAATCTTGATGATACTAGGTGGTAATGATCGTTACAGAAATCCCACTTGACTCACCAAATTTTGTTATTCTAGGTTGAAGCGTTAGTTTACAGTAGCAGTTTATATTTTTAGGTTTCCCTCTGTTCTCTCTTATATAGATAGCTGAATTTGGAACTCTAAATCCAGCATGGTTTGTAGTAGCGCTTTGAAACTTGATAAAAAAAAAGTAGTTCTCAGTTTTGACTCTATGATTTGTTTTCTCTTCAAGTAGCCCTAAGCAGAGACTGTGGAAAAGCACTTTCAGTGAAAGGAGTTGCCCAGCTTATAAAAAATTACGAGTTTCCGAAATACCAGCAAATACTGTTTCACCCAATCTTGATGATACGTGGTGGTAATGACAAGTACACAAATCCCACTTGGCTCACCAAATTTTGTTCTTCTAGGTTGAAGCGTTCGTTTACAGTAGCAGTTTATACTTTTAGGTTTCCCTCTGTTCTCTCCTATATAGATAGATGAATTTGGAACTCTAAATCCAACATGGTTTGTAGTAGCTCTTTGAAACATGACAAAATAAAAAAGTTCTCAGTTTTGTCTCTATGATTTGTTTCCTCTACAAGTAGCCCAGGCAGAGACTGTGGAAAAGCACTTTCATTGAAAGGGGTTGCCAAGGTGCCAAGAAATTACGAGTTTCCGAAATACCAGCAAATAATTTTTCACCCAATCTTGATGATACTTGGTGGTAATGAGAAGTACACAAATCCCACTTGGCTCACCACATTTTGTTCTTCTAGTTGAAGCGTTTGTTTACAGTAGCAGTTTTTATTTTTAGGGTTCACTCTGTTCTCTCCTATATAGATAGAAGAATTTGGAACTCTAAATCCAACATGGTTTGTAGTAGCTCTTTGAAACTTGACAAAATAAAGGAGTTCTCAGTTTTGTCTTTATGCATTGTGTCTTCTTCAAATAGCACTAGGCACAGACTGTGGAAAAGCACTTTCATTGAGAGGGGTTGCCAAGCTTCTAAGAAATAACGAGTTTCGGAAATACCAGCAAATATTTTTTCACGCAATCTTGATGATACGTGGTGGTAATGATCAGTACACAAATCCCACTTGCCTCACCAAACTGTGTTCTTCTAGGTTGAAGCATTCATTTACAGTAGCAGTTTTTATTTTTAGGTTTCACTCTATTCTCTCCTATATAGATAGATGAATTTGGAACTCTAAATCCAACATGGTTTGTAGTAGCTCTTTGAAACTTGAAAAAATAAAGGAGTTCTCAGTTTTGTCTCTATGATTTGTTTCCTCTTCAAGTAGCCCAGGCAGAGACTGTGGAAAAGCACTTTCATTGAAAGGGGTTGCCAAGCTTCCAAGAAATTACGGGTTTCCGAAATACAAGCAAATATTTTTTCACCCAATCTTGATGATACTTGGTGGTAATGAGAAGTACACAAATCCCACTTGGCTCACCAAATTTTGTTCTTCTAGTTGAAGCGTTCGTTTACAGTAGCAGTTTTTATATTTAGGTTTCACTCTGTTCTCTCCTATATAGATAGATGAATTTGGAACTTTAAATCCAACATGGTTTGGAGTAGC
This sequence comes from Callospermophilus lateralis, assembly GCF_048772815.1. Lineage (NCBI taxonomy): Eukaryota > Metazoa > Chordata > Mammalia > Rodentia > Sciuridae > Callospermophilus > Callospermophilus lateralis. The sequence continues at coordinate 22,091 of NW_027514001.1, forward strand.
TCTTTGAAACTTGACAAAATAAAGGAGTTCTCAGTTTTGTCTTTATACATTGTTTCCTCTTCAAGTAGCCCTAGGCACAGAGTGTGGAAAAGCACTTTCATTGAGAGGGGTTGCCCAGCTTCTAAGAAATAACGAGTTTCCGAAATACCAGCAAATATTTTTTCACGCAATTTTGATGATACGTGGTGGTAATGATCAGTACACAAATCCAACTTGGCTCACCAAATTGTGTTCTTCTAGGTTGAATCGTTCGTCTACAGTAGCAGTTTTTATATTTACCTTTCACTCTGTTCTCTCTTATATAGATAGATGAATTTGGAACTTTAAATCCAACATGGATTGTAGTAGCTTTTTGAAACTTGACAAAATAAAATAGTTCTCAGTTTTCTCTCTATGGTTTGTTTCTTCGTCAATTAGCCCTAGGCCCAGACTGTGGAAAAGAACTTTCATTGAGAGGGGTTGCCAAGCTTCTAAGAAATAATGAGTTGTCAAAATAACAGCAAATATTTTTTCACCCAATCTTGATGATACGTGGTGGTAATCATCAGTACACAAATCTCAATTAGCTCACCGAATTGTGTTGTTCTAGGTTGAAGTGTTCCTTTACAGTAGCAGTTTATATTTTTAGTTTTTCCTCTGTTCTCTCATATATAGATAGCTGAATTTGGAACTCTAAATCCAGCATGGTTTGTAGTAGCGCTTTGAAACTTGACAAAAAAAAATAGTTCCCTGTTTTGTCTCTATGATTTGTTTTCTCTTCAAGTAGCCCTAAGCAGAGACTGTGGAAAAGCACTTTCATTGAAAGGAGTTGCCAAGCTTCCAAGAAATTACGAGTTTCTGAAATACCAGCAAATACTGTTTCACCCAATCTTGATTATACGTGGTGGTAATGACAAGTACACAAATCACACTTGGCTCACCAAATTTTGTTCTTCTAGGTTGAAGCATTCGTTTACAGTAGCAGTTTTTATTTTTATGTTTCACTCTGTTCTCTCCTATATAGATAGATGAATTTGGAATTCTAAATCCAACATGGTTTGTAGTAGCTCTTTGAAACTTGAGAAAATTAAGGAGTTCTCAGTTTTGTCTCTATGCTTTGTTTCCTATTTCAGTAGCCCTAGGCACAAACTGTGGAAGAGCACGTTCATTGAAAGGGGTTGCCAGGCTTCTAAGAAATAAAGAGTTTCGGAAATACCAGCAAATATTTTTTCACCCAGTCTTGATGATACTTGACAAGTACACAAATATCACTTGGCTCACCAAATTTAGTTCTTCCAGTTTGAAGCGTTCGTTTACAGTAGCAGTTTTTATTCTTAGGTTTCTCTCATGTCTCTCCTATAATGATAGATGAATTTGGAACTCTAAATTCAACATGGTTTGTAGTACCTCTTTGAAACTTCATAAAATAAAGGAGTTCTCAGTTTTGTCTCTATGGTTCGTTTCCTCTTCAAGTAGCCCTAGGCACAGACTGTGGAAAAGCAATTTCATTGAGAGGGTTCCCCAAGCTTCTAAGAAATAGCGAGTTTCCGTAATACCAGCAATTATTTTTTTCACCCAATCTTGATGATACTTCGTGGGAAGGATCAGTACATAAATCCCACTATTCTCACCAAATTTTGTTCTTCTAGGTTGAAGCGTTCGTCTACAGCAGCAGTTTTTTTTATTTACGTTTCACTCTGTTCTCTCTTATATAGATACATGAATTTGGAACTCTAAATCCAACATGGTTTGTAGTAGCTCTTTGAAATTTGACACAATAAAGTAGTTCTCAGTATTGTCTCTATGGATTGTTTCCTCTTCAAGTAGCCCTAGGCACAGACTGTGGAAAAGCACTTTCATTGAGAGGGGTGCCAAGCTTCTAAGAAAAAACGATTTTCCGAAATACCAGCAAACATTTTTTCACGCAATCTTGATGATACGTGGTGGTAATGATCAGTACACAAATCCCACTTGGCTCACCAAATTTTGTTCTTCTAGGTTGAAGCGTTCATTTACAGTAGCAGTTTTTATTTTTAGGTTTCACTTTGTTCTCTCCTATATAGATAGATGAATTTGGAACTATCAATCCAACATGGTTTGTAGTAGCTCTTTGAAATTTGACAAAATAAAGTCGTTCTCAGTATTGTCTCTATGGTTTGTTTCCTCTTCAAGTAGCCCAAGGCACAGACTGTGGAAAAGCACGTTCATTTAAAGGGGTTGCCAAGCTTAAAAGAAATAACGAGTTTCCGAAATACCAGCAAATATTTTTTCACCCAAACTTGATGATACTTGCTGATAATGATCGGTACACAAATCCCACTTGACTCACCAAATTTTGTTCTTCTAGTTTGAAGCGTTAGTCTACAGTAGCAGTTTATGTTTTTAGGTTTCCCTCTGTTCTCTCCTATATAGATAGATGAATTTGGAACTCTAAATCCAACATGGTTTGTAGTAGCTCTTTGAAACTTGACAAAATAAAGGAGTTCTCAATTTTGTCTCTATGATTTGTTTCCTCTTCAAGTAGCCCAGGCAGAGACTGTGGAAAAGCACTTTCATTGAAAGGGGTTGCCAATCTTCCAAGAAATTACGGGTTTCCGAAATACCATCAAATATTTTTTCACAGAATCTTGATGATACTTGGTGGAAATGAGAAGTACACAAATCCAACATGGCTCACCAAATTTTGTTCTTCTATTTTAAGCGTTCGTTTACAGTAGCAGTTTATATTTTTAGGTTTCCCTCTGTTCTCGCCTATATAGATAGATTAATTTGGAACTCTAAATCCAACATGGTTTGTAGTAGCTCTTTGAAACTTGACAAAATAAAGGAGTTTTCAGTTTTGTCTTTATGGATTGTTTCTTCTTCAAGTAGCACTAGGCACAGACTGTGGAAAAGCACTTTCATTGAGAGGGGTTGCCAAGCTTCTAAGAAATAACGAGTTTCCGAAATACCTGCAAAAATTTTTTCACGCAATCTTGATGATACGTGGTGTTAATGATCAGTACACAAATCCCACTCAGCTCACCAAACTGTGTTCTTCTAGGTTGAAGCGTTCGATTACCATAGCAGTTTTTGTTTTTAGGTTTCACTTTGTTCTCTCTTATATTGATAGATGAATATGGAACTCTTAATCCAACATGGTTTGTAGTAGCTTTTTGAAATTTGACAAAATAAAGTCGTTCTCAGTATTGCCTCTATGGTTTGTTTCCTCTTCAAGTAGCCCTAGGAACAGACTGTGGAAAAGCACTTTCATTGAAAGGGGTTGCCAAGCTTCCAAGAAATAACGAGTTTCCGAAATACCAGCAAATATTCTTTCACCCAATCTTGATGATACTTGGTGGTAATTAGAAGTACACAAATCCCAGTTGGCTCACCAAATTTTGTTCTTCAAATTTGAAGCGTTCGTTTACAGTATCAGTTTATATTTTTAGGTTTCCCTCTGTTCTCTCCTATATACATAGATGAATTTGGAAAACTAAATCCAACATGGTTTGTAGTAGCTCTTTGAAACTTGACAAAATAAAGGAGATCTCAGTTTTCTCTCTATGGCTTGTTTCTTCTTCAAGTAGCCCTAGGCACAGACTGTGGAAAAGCTCTTTTTGAGAGGGATTGCCAAGCTTCTAAGAAATAACGAGTTTCTAAAATACCAGCAAACATTTTTTCACCCAAACTTGAAGGTACTTGGTGGTAATGATCAGTACAAAAATCCCACTTGGCTCACCAAATTTTGTTCTTCTAGGTTGAAGCGTTCGTCCACAGTAGCAGTTTTTATATTTAGGTTTCCCTCTGTTCTCTCCTATATAGATAGATGAATTTGGAACTCTAAATCCAACATGAATTGTAGTAGCTCTTTGAAACTTGACAAAATAAAGGAGTTCTCAGTTTTTTCTCTATGATTTGTTTCCTCTTAAAGTAGCCCTAAGGAGAAACTGGGGAAAAGCCCTTTCATTGAAAGGGTTTGCCAAGCTCCGAAAAAATTACGGGTTTCCGAAATACCAGCGAATATTTTTTCACCCAATCTTGATGACACTTGGTGGTAATTACAAATACACAAATCCCACTTGGCTCACCAAATTTTGCTCTTCTAGGTTGAAGCGTTCGTTTACAAGAGCAGTTTTTATTTTTAGGTTTCCCTCTGTTCTCTCCTATATAGATAGATGAATTTGGAACTCTAAATCCAACATGGTTTGTAGTAGCTCTTTGAAACTTGACAATATAAAGGAGTTCTCAGTTTTGTCTCTATGGTTTGTATAGTCTTCAAGTAGCCCTAAGCAGAGACTGTGGAAAAGCACTTTCATTGAAAGGGGTTTCCAAGCTTCTAAGAAAAAACGAGTTTCCGAAATACCAGCAAATACTTTTTCACCCAATCTTGATGATACTTGGTGGTAATGACAAGTACACAAATCCCACTTGGCTCACCAAATTGTGTTCTTCTAGGTTGAAGTGTTCGTTTACAGTAGCAGTTTATATTTTTAGGTTTCCATCTGTTCTCTCCTATATAGATAGCTGAATTTGAACTCAAAATACAGCATGGTTTGTTGGAGCGCTTTGAAACTTGACAAAAAAAAAGTAGTTCTCAGTTTTGTCTCTATGATTTGTTTCCTCTTCAAGTAGCCCTCAGCAGAGACTGTGGAAAAGCACTTTCATTGAAAGGAGTTGCCAAGCTTCCAAGAAATTACGAGATTCCGAAATACCAGCAAATACTTTTTCACCCAATCTTGATGATACGTATTGATAATGACAAGTACACAAATCCTACTTGGCTCACCAAATTTTGTTCTTCTAGGTTGAAGCGTTCGTCTACAGTAGCAGTTTTTATATTTAGGTTTCACTCTCTTCTCTCCTATATAGATAGATGAATTTGGAACAGTAAATCCAACATGGTTTGTAGTAGCTATTTGAAAATTGATAAAATAAAGGAGTTCTCTGTTTTGTCTCTATGATTTGTTTTCTCTTCAAGTAGCCATAAGCAGAGACTGATGAAAAGCACTTTCATTGAAAGGAGTTCCTAAGTTTCCAAGAAATTACGAGTTTCCGAAATACCAGCAAATACTTTTTCACCCAATCTTGATGATACGTGGTGATAATGACACGTACACAAATCCCACTTGATTCACCAAATTTTCTTCTTCTAGGTTGAAGCTTTCGTTTAGAGTAGCAGTTTATATTTTTAGGTTTCACTTTGTTCTCTACTATATAGATAGATGAATTTGGGACTCTTAATCCAACATGGTTTGAAGTAGCTCTTTGAAACTTGACAAAATAAAGGAGTTCTCAGTCTTGATCTATGGTTTGTTTCCTCTTCAAGTAGCCCTAGGCACAGACTGTGGAAAAGCACATTAACTGAGAGGGGTTGCCAAGCTTCTAAGAAATAACGAGTTTCCGAAATACCAGCAAATATTTTTTCACCCAATCTTGATGATACTTGGTGGTAATGATCAGTATACCAATCCCCCTTGGCTCACCGAATTTTGTTCTTCAAGGTTGAAGCGTTCGTCTACAGTAGCAGTTTTTATAATTAGGTTTCACTCTGTTATCTTCTATATAGATAGATGAATTTGGAACTCTAAATCCAACATGGTTTGTAGTACTTCTTTGAAACTTGACAAAATACAGGAGTTCTGAGTATTGTCTCTATGGTTTGTTTCCTCTTCAAGTAGCCCTAGGCACAGACTGTGGAAATGCACTTTCATTGAAAGGGGTTGCCAAGCTTCCAAGGAATAACGAGTTTCCGAAATACCAGCAAATATTTTTTCACCCAATCTTGATGATACTTGGTGGTAATGATAATTCCACAAATCGCACTTGGCTCAACAAATTTTGTTCTTCTAGGTTTAAGCGTTCGTCTACAGTAGCAGTTTTTATATTTATGTTTCACTCTGTTCTCTCTTATATAGATAGATGAATTTGGAACTCTAAATCCAACATGCTTTGTAGTAGCTCTTTGAAACGTGACAAAATACAGGAGTTCTCAGTATTGTCCCTATCGTTTGTTTCCACTTCAAGTAGCCCTAGGCACAGACTGTGGAAATGCATTTTCATTGAAAGGGGTTTCCAAGCTTAAAAGAAATAACGAGTTTCTGAAATACCAACAAATATTTCTTCACCCAATCTTGATGATACTTGGTGGTAATGATCAGTACACAAATCCCACTTTGCCACCAAATTTTGTTTTTCTAGGTTTAAGAGTTCGTCTACAGTAGCAGTTTTTATATTTAGGTTTCACTCTGTTCTCTCTTATATAGAAAGATGAATTTGGAAGTCTAAATCCAACATGGTTTGTAGTACCTGTTTGTAACTTGAGAAAATAAAGGAGTTCTCAGTTTTATCGCTAAGGTTTGTTTCCTCTTCAAGTAGCCATATGCACAAACTGTGGAAAAGCACTTTCAATGCGAGGGGTTGCCAAGCTTGTACGAAATAACGATTTTCCGAAACACCAGCAAATATTTTCTCACCCAATCTTGATGATACTTGGTGGAAATGATAAGTCCACAAATCGCACTTGGCTCAACAAATTTTGTTCTTCTAGGGTGAAGCGTTCGTTTACAGTAGCAGTTTATATTTTTAGTTTTCCCTCTGTTCTTTCCTATATAGATAGATGAATTTGGAACTCTAAATCCAACATGGTTTGTAGTAGCTCTTTGAAACTTGACAAAATAAAGGAGTTCTCAGTTTTGTCTCTATGATTTGTTTCCTCTTCAAGTAGCCCTAAGCAGAGACTGTGGAAAAGCGTTTTCATTGAAAGGGTTTGCCAAGCTCCCAAAAAATTACGGGTTCCCGAAATACCAGCAAATATTTTTTCACCCAATCTTGATGATACTTGGTGGTAATTACAAGTACACAAACCCACTTAGCTCACCAAATTTTGCTCTTTTAGGTTGAAGCATTCGTTTACAAGAGCAGTTTTTATTTTTAGGTTTCCCTCTGTTCTCTCCTATACAGATAGATTAATTTGGAACTCAAAATCCAACATGGTTTGTAGTAGCTCTTTGAAACTTGACAAAATAAAATGTTCTCAGTTTTGTCTCTATGGTTTGTTTCCTCTTCAAATAGCCCTAAGCAGATACTGCGGAAAAGCCAAGCTTGCAAGAAATTACGAGTTTCCGAAATACCAGCAAATATTTTTTCACCCAATCTTGATAATACGTGGTGGTAATGATTAGTACACAAATCCCACTTGGCTCACCAAATTGTGTTCTTCTATGTTGAAGTGTTCATGACACTAGCAGTTTATATTTGGAGGTTTCCCTCTGTTCTCTCCTATATAGATAGCTGAATTTGGAACTCTAAATCCAGCATGGTGTGTAGTAGCGCTTTGAAACTTGACAAAAAAAAGTAGTTCTCAGTTTTGTCTCTATGATTTGTTTCCTCTTCAAGTAGCCCTAAGCAGAGACTGTGGAAAAGCACTTTCATTGAGAGGGGTTGCCAAGCTTCTAAGAAATAATGAGTTTCTGAAATACCGGCAAATATTTCTTCACCCAATCTTGATGGTACTTGGGGATATTCGTATGTACACCAATCCCCCTTGGCTCACCAAATTTTGTTCTTCAAGGTTGAAGCGTTCGTCTACAGTAGCAGTTTTTATATTTCGGTTTCACTCTGTTATCTTCTATATAGATAGATGAATTTGAAACTCTAAATCCAACATGGTTTGTAGTAGCTGTTTAATACTTGACAAAATAAAAGAGTTCTCAATATTGTCTCAATGGTTTGTTTCCTCTTAAAGTAGCCCTAGGCACAGACTGTGGAAAAGCACTTTCATTGAGATGGTTTGCCAAGCATCCAAGAAATAACGAGTTTTCGAAATACCAGCAAATATTTTTTCACCCAATCTTGATAATACTTGCTGGTAATGATATGTACACAAATCCCAATTGACTCACCGAATTTTGTTCTTCTAGTTTGAAGCGTTCGTTTACAGTAGCAGTTTATATTTTTAGGTTTCACTCTGTTCTCTCCTATATAGATAGATGAATTTGGAACTCTAAATCCAACATGGTTTGTAGTAGCTCTTTGAAACTTGACAAAATAAAGGAGTTCTCAGTTTTGTCTCTATGATTTGTTTCCTCTTCAAGTAGCCCTAAGCAGAGACTGTGGACAAGCACATTCATTGAAAGGGGTTGCCAAGCTTACAAGAAATTACGAGTTTCCGAAATACCAGCAAATATTTTTTCACCCAATCTTGATGATACTTGGTGGTAATGACAAGTACACAAATCCCACTTGACTCACCAAATTTTGTACTTCTAGGTTGAAGCGTTCGTTTACAGTAGCTGTTTTTATTTTTAGGTTTCACTCTGTTCTCTCCTATATAGATAGATGAATTTGGAACTGTTAATCCAACAGGGTTTGTAGTATCTCTTTGAAACTTGACAAGCTAAAATACTTCTCAGTTTTGTCTCTATGGTTTGTTTCTTCTTCAAGTAGCCCTAGGCACAGACTGTGGAAAAGCACTTTCATTCAGAGGTGTTGCCAAGCTTTTAAGAAATAATCAGTTTTCGAAATACCAGCAAATATTTTTTCACCCAATCTTGATGATACGTGGTGTTAATGATCAGTAGACAAATCCCACTTGGCTCACCAAATTGTGTTCTTTTAGGTTGAAGTGTTCCTTTACAATAGCAGTTTATACTTTTAGGTTTCCCTCTGTTCTCTCCTATATAGATATCTGAATTTGGAACTCTAAATCCAGCATGGTTTGTAGTAGCGCTTTGAAACTTGACAAAAAAAAAGCAGTTCCCAGTTTTGACTCTATGATTTGTTTTCTCTTCAAGTAGCTCTAAGCAGAGACTGTGGAAAAGAACTTTCATTTAAAGTAGTTGCCAAGCTTCCAAGAAATTACTAGTTTCCGAAATACCAGCAAATACTGTTTCACCCAATCTTGATGATACGTGGTGGTAATGACAAGTACACAAATCCCACTTGGCTCACCAAATTTTGTTCTTCTAGGTTGACGCGTTCGTTTACAGTAGCAGTTTTTATTTTTAGGTTTCACTCTGTTCTCTAATATATAGCCAGATGAATTTGGAACTCTAAATCCAACATGGTTTGTAGTACCACTTTGAAACTTGACAAAATAAAGGAGTTCTCAGTTTTGTCTCTATGGTTGTTTCCTCTTCAAGTAGCCCTAGGCACAGACTGTGGAAAAGCTCTTTCATTGAGAGGGTTTCCCAAGCTTTTAAGAGTTTCTGAAATACCAGCAAATATTTTTTCACCCAATCTTGATGATACTTGGTGGTAATAATCAATACACAAATCTCACTAGGCTCAAAAAACTTTGTTCTTCTAGGTTGAAGCGTTCGTCTACAGTAGCAGTTTTTATATTTTCGTTTAACTCTGTTCTCTCTTATATAGATAGATGAATTTGGAACTCTAAATCCAACATGGTTTGTAGTAGGTCTTTGAAACTTGACAAAATAAAAGAGTTCTCAGTTTTGTCTCTATGGTTTGTTTCTTCTTCAAGTAGCCCTAGGCACAGACTGCGGAAAGGCACTTTCATTGAGAGTTGTTGCCAATCTTCTAAGAAATAACGAGTTTCCAAAATACCAGCAAATATTTTTTTACCCAATCTTGATGATACTGGTGGTAATGATCAGTACACAAATCCCACTTGACTCACCAGGTTTCGTTCTTCTAAGTTGAAGCGTTCGTTTACAGTTGCAGTTTATATTTTTAGGTGGCACTCTGTTCTCTCCTATATAGATAGATGAATTTGGAACTCTAAATCCAACATGGTTTGTAGTAGCTCTTTGAAACTTGACAAAATAAAGGAGTTCTCAGATTTATCTCTATGACTTGTTTCCTCTTCAAGTAGCCCTAAGCAGAGACTGTGGAAAAGAACTTTCATTGAAAGGGTTTCCCAAGCTAACAAAAAATTACGGGTTTCCGAAATACCAGGAAATATTTTTTCACCCAATCTTGATAATACTTGGTGGTAATTACAAGTACAGAAATCCCACTTCGCTCACCAAATTTTGCTCTTCTACTTTGAAGCGTTCGTTTACAAGAGCAGTTTTCATTTTTAGGGTTCCCTCTATTCTCTCCCATATAGATAGATGAATTTGGAACTCTAAATCCAACATGGTTTGTAGTAGCTCTTTGAAACTTGACAAAATAAAAATGTTCTCAGTTTTGTCTCTATGGTTTGTTTCCTCTTCAAATAGCCTTGGCACAGACTGGGGAAAGGCACATTCATTGAGAGGGGTTGAAAAGCTTCTAAGAAATAAGCAGTTTCTGAAATACCATTAAATATTTTTTCACGCAATCTTGATGATACCTTTTGGTGATTATCAGTACACAAATCCCACTTGGCTCACCAAATAGTGTTCTTCTAGGTTGAAGTGTTCGTTTCCAGTAGCAGTTTTTTATTTTTAGGTTTCACTCTGTTCTTTTTTATATAGATAGATGAATTTGGAACTCTAAATCCAACATGGTTTGTAGTAGCTCTTTGAAACTTGACAAAATAAAGGAGTTCTCAGTTTTGTCTCTATGATTTGTTTCCTCTTCAAGTAGCCCTAAGCAGAGACTGTGGAAAAGCACTTTCATTGAAAGGGTTTGCCAAGCTCCCAAAAAATTACGGGTTTCCGAAATAACAGCAAATATTTTTTACCCAATCTTGATGATACTTGGTGGTAATTACAAGTACACAAATCCCACTTGGCTTACCAAATTTTGCTCTTCTAGGTTGAAGCGTTCGTTTACAAGAGCAGTTTTTATTTTTAGGTTTCCCTCTGTTCTCTCCTGTATAGATAGATGAATTTGGAACTCTAAATCCAACATGGTTTGTAGTAGCTCTTTGAAACTTGACAAAATAAAATGTTCTTAGTTTTGTCTCTATGGTTTGTTTCCTCTTCAAATGGCCCTAGGCACAACTGGGGAAAAGCACATTCATTGAGAGGGGTTGCCAAGCTTCTAAGAAATAACGAGTTTCCGTAATACCAGCAAATATTTTTTCACCCAATCTGGATGATACGTGGTGGTAATGATCAGTACACAAATGCCACTTGGCTCACCAAATTGTGCTCTTCTAGTTTGAAGCGTTCCTTTACAGAAGCAGTTTTTATTTTTAGGTTTCACTCTGTTCTCTCCCATATAGATAGATGAATTTGGAACTCTAAATCCAACATGGTTTGTAGTAGCTCTTTGAAACTTGACAAAATAATGGAGTTCTCAGTTTTGTCTCTATGATTTGTTTCCTCTTCAATAGCCCTAAGCAGAGACTGTGGAAAAGCACTTTCATTGAAAGGGGTTGCCAAGCTTCCAAGAAATTACGAGTTTCCGAAATACCAGCAAATATTTTTTCACCAAATCTTGATGATACTTGGTAGTAATGACAAGTACACAAATCCCAATTGGCTCACCAAATTTTGTTCTTCTAGGTTGAAGCGTTCGTTTACAGTACCAGTTTATATTTTTATGTTTCCTTCTGTTCTCTCCTATATAGATAGATGAATTTGGAACTCTAAATCCAACATGGTTTGTAGTAGCTCTTTGAAACTTGACAAAATAGAAAAGTTCTCAGTTTTTTCTGTACTGTTTGTTTCCTCTTCAAATAGCCCTAGGCACAGACTGGGCACAAGCACATTCATTGAGAGGGGTTGCCAAGCTTCTAAGAAACAACGACTTTCTGAAATACCAGCAAATATTTTTATCACGCAATCTTGATGATACGTGGTGGTAATGATCAGTACAACAATCCCACTAGGCTCACCAAATTGTGTTCTTCTAGGTTGAAGCGTTCGTTTACAGTAGCAGTTTTTATTTTTAGTTTTCACTCTGTTCTCTCCTATATAGATAGATGAATTTGGAACTCTAAATCCAAAATGGTTTCTAGTAGCTCTTTGAAACTTGACAAAATAAAAGTGTTCTCAGTTTTGTCTCTATGGATTTTTCCTCTTCAAGTAGCCCTAGGCACAATCTGTGGAAAAGCACTTTCATTGATACGGGTTGCCAAGCTTCTAAGAAATAACGAGTTTTCGAAACATGAGCAAATAATTTTTCACCCAATCTTGATGATATGTGGTGGTAATGATCAGTACACAAATCCCAATTGGCTCAACAAATTTTGTTCTTGTAGGTTGAAGCGTTCGTTTACAGTAGCAGTTTTTATTTTTAGGTTTCACTCTGTTCTCTCCTATATAGATAGATGAATTTGGAACTCTAAATCCAACATGGTTTGTATTAGCTCTTTGAAACTTGACAAAATAAAGGAGTTCTCAGTTTTGTCTCTATGATTTGTTTCCTCTTCAAGTAGCCCTAAGCAGAGACTGTGGAAAGCACTTTCATTGAAAGGATTTGACAAGCTCCCAAGAAATTATGGGTTTGCGAAATACCAGCAAATATTTTTTCACCCAATCTTCATGATACTTGGTGGTAATGACAAGTACACAAATCCCACATGGCTCACCACATTTTGCTCTTCTAGGTTGAAGCGGTCGTTTACAGTAGCAGTTTTTAATTTTAGGTTTCCCTCTGTTCTCTCCTACATAGATAGATGAATTTGGAACTCTAAATCCAACATGGTTTGTAGTAGCTCTTTTAAACTTGACAAAATAAAAAAGTTCTCAGTTTTTTCTCTATGGTTTGTTTCCTCTTCAAATGGCCCTAGGCACAGACTGGGGAAAAGCACATTCATTGAGAGGGGTTGCCAAGCTTCTAAGAAATAACGAGTTTCCGTAATACCAGCAAATATTTTTTCACCCAATCTGGATTATACGTGGTGGTAATGATCAGTACACAAATGCCACTTGGCTCACCAAATTGTGCTCTTCTAGTTTGAAGCGTTCGTTTACAGTAGCAGTTTTTATTTTTAGGTTTCACTCTGTTCTCTCCCATATAGATAGATGAATTTGGAACTCTAAATCCAACATGGTTTGTAGTAGCTCTTTGAAACTTGACAAAATAATGGAGTTCTCAGTTTTGTCTCTATGATTTGTTTCCTCTTCAAGTAGCCCTAAGCAGAGACTGTGGAAAAGCACTTTCATTGAAAGGGGTTGCCAAGCTTCGAAGAAATTACGAGTTTCCGAAATACCAGCAAATATTTTTTCACAGAATCTTGATGATACTTGGTAGTAATGACAAGTACACAAATCCCAATTGGCTCACCAAATTTTGTTCTTCTAGGTTGAAGCGTTCGTTTACAGTAGCAGTTTATAATTTTAGGTTTCCCTCTGTTCTCTCCTATATAGATAGATGAATTTGGAACTCTAAATCCAACATCGTTTGTAGTAGCTCTTTGAAACTTGACAAAATAGAAAAGTTCTCAGTTTTTTCTGTACTGTTTGTTTCCTCTTCAAATAGCCCTAGGCACAGACTGGGGAAAAGCACATTCATTGAGTGGGGTTGCCAAGCTGCTAAGAAATAACGAGTTTCCGAAACACCAGCAAATATTTTTTCACCCAATCTTGATGATACGTGGTGGTAATTACAAGTACACAAATTCCACTTGGCTCACCAAATTTTGCTCTTCTAGGTTGAAGCGTTCGTTTACAAGAGCAGTTTTTATTTTTAGGTTTCCCTCTGTTCTCTCCTATATAGATATATGAATTTGGAACTCTAAACCCAACGAGGTTTGTACTAGCTCTTTGAAACTTGACAAAATAAAAATATTCTCAGTTTGTCTCTATGGTTTGTTTCCTCTTCAAATAGCCCTAGGCACAGACTGGGCACAAGCACATTCATTGAGAGGGGTTGCCAAGCTTCTAAGAAACAACGACTTTCTGAAATACCAGCAAATATTTTTTTCACGCAATCTTGATGATACGTGGTGGTAATGATCAGTACAAAAATCCCACTAGGCTCACCAAATTGTGTTCTTCTAGGTTGAAGCGATCGTTTACAGTAGCAGTTTTTATTTTTAGTTTTCACTCTGTTCTCTCCTATATAGATAGATGAATTTGGAACTCTAAATCCAACATGGTTTGTAGTAGCTCTTTGAAACTTGACAAAATAAAAGAATTCTCAGTTTTGTCTCTATGGATTGTTTCCTCTTCAAGTAGCCCTAGGCACAATCTGTGGAAAAGCACTTTCATTGATAGGGGTTGCCAAGCTTCTAAGAAATAAGGAGTTTTCGAAATAGGAGCAAATAATTTTTCACCCAATCTTGATGATACGTGGTGGTAATGATCAGTACACAAATCCCACTTGGCTCATCAAATTTTGCTCTTCTAGGTTGAAGCGTTCGTTTACAAGAGCAGTTTTTATACTTAGGTTTCCCTCTGTTCTCTCCTATATAGATATATGAATTTGGAAGTCTAAACCCAACATGGTTTGTACTAGCTCTTTGAAACTTGACAAAATAAAAATATTCTCAGTTTTGTCTCTATGGTTTGTTTCCTCTTCAAATAGCCCTAGGCACAGACTGGGCACAAGCACATTCATTGAGAGGGGTTGCCAAGCTTCTAAGAAACAACGACTTTCTGAAATACCAGCAAATATTTTTTTCACGCAATCTTGATGATACGTGGTGGTAATGATCAGTACAACAATCCCACTAGGCTCACCAAATTGTTTTCTTCTAGGTTGAAGCGTTCGTTTACAGTAGCAGTTTTTATTTTTAGTTTTCACTCTGTTCTCTCCTATATAGATAGATGAATTTGGAACTCTAAACCCAACATGGTTTCTAGTAGCTCTTTGAAACTTGACAAAATAAAAGAGTTCTCAGTTTTGTCTCTATGGATTGTTTCCTCTTCAAGTAGCCCTAGGCACAATCTGTGGAAAAGCACTTTCATTGATAGGGGTTGCCAAGCTTCTAAGAAATAACGAGTTTTCGAAATACGAGCAAATAATTTTTCACCCAATCTTGATGATATGTGGTGGTAATGATCAGTACACAAATCCCATTTGGCTCAACAAATTTTGTTCTTGTAGGTTGAAGCGTTCGTTTACAGTAGCAGTTTTTATTTTTAGGTTTCACTCTGTTCTCTCCTATATAGATAGATGAATTTGGAACTATAAATCCAACATGGTTTGTATTAGCTCTTTGAAACTTGACAAAATAAAGGAGTTCTCAGTTTGTCTCTATGATTTGTTTCCTCTTCAAGTAGCCCTAAGCAGAGACTGTGGAAAGCACTTTCATTGAAAGGATTTGACAAGCTCCCAAGAAATTATGGGTTTGCGAAATACCAGCAAATATTTTTTCACCCAATCTTCATGATACTTGGTGGTAATGACAAGTACACAAATCCCACATGGCTCACCACATTTTGCTCTTCTAGGTTGAAGCGGTCGTTTACAGTAGCAGTTTTTATTTTTAGGTTTCCCTCTGTTCTCTCCTATATAGATAGATGAATTTGGAACTCTAAATCCAACATGGTTTGTAGTAGCTCTTTTAAACTTGACAAAATAAAAAAGTTCTCAGTTTTTTCTCTATGGTTTGTTTCCTCTTCAAATGGCCCTAGGAACAGACTGGGGAAAAGCACATTCATTGAGAGGGGTTGCCAAGCTTCTAAGAAATAACGAGTTTCCGTAATACCAGCAAATATTTTTTCACCCAATCTGGATTATACGTGGTGGTAATGATCAGTACACAAATGCCACTTGGCTCACCAAATTGTGCTCTTCTAGTTTGAAGCGTTCGTTTACAGTAGCAGTTTTTATTTTTAGGTTTCACTCTGTTCTCTCCCATATAGATAGATGAATTTGGAACTCTAAATCCAACATGGTTTGTAGTAGCTCTTTGAAACTTGACAAAATAATGGAGTTCTCAGTTTTGTCTCTATGATTTGTTTCCTCTTCAAGTAGCCCTAAGCAGAGACTGTGGAAAAGCACTTTCATTGAAAGGGGTTGCCAAGCTTCAAAGAAATTACGAGTTTCCGAAATACCAGCAAATATTTTTTCACCCAATCTTAATGATACGTGGTGGTAATGATCAGGACACAAATTTCACTTGGCTCACCAAGTTGTGTTCTTCTAGGTTGAAGCGTTCGTTTACAGTAGCAGTTTATATTTTTAGGTTTCCCTCTGTTCTCTCCTATATAGACAGCTGAATTTGGAACTCTAAATCCAACATGGTTTGTAGTAGCTCTTTGAAACTTGACAAAATAGAAAAGTTCTCAGTTTTTTCTGTACTGTTTGTTTCCTCTTCAAATAGCCCTAGGCACAGACTGGGGAAAAGCACATTCATTGAGTGGGGTTGCCAAGCTGCTAAGAAATAACGAGTTTCCGAAACACCAGCAAATATTTTTTCACCCAATCTTGATGATACGTGGTGGTAATTACAAGTACACAAATTGCACTTGGCTCACCAAATTTTGCTCTTCTAGGTTGAAGCGTTCGTTTACAAGAGCAGTTTTTATTTTTAGGTTTCCCTCTGTTCTCTCCTATATAGATATATGAATTTGGAACTCTAAACCCAACGAGGTTTGTACTAGCTCTTTGAAACTTGACAAAATAAAAATATTCTCAGTTTGTCTCTATGGTTTGTTTCCTCTTCAAATAGCCCTAGGCACAGACTGGGCACAAGCACATTCATTGAGAGGGGTTGCCAAGCTTCTAAGAAACAACGACTTTCTGAAATACCAGCAAATATTTTTTTCACGCAATCTTGATGATACGTGGTGGTAATGATCAGTACAAAAATCCCACTAGGCTCACCAAATTGTGTTCTTCTAGGTTGAAGCGTTCGTTTACAGTAGCAGTTTTTATTTTTAGTTTTCACTCTGTTCTCTCCTATATAGATAGATGAATTTGGAACTCTAAATCCAACATGGTTTGTAGTAGCTCTTTGAAACTTGACAAAATAAAAGAATTCTCAGTTTTGTCTCTATGGATTGTTTCCTCTTCAAGTAGCCCTAGGCACAATCTGTGGAAAAGCACTTTCATTGATAGGGGTTGCCAAGCTTCTAAGAAATAACGAGTTTTCGAAATAGGAGCAAATAATTTTTCACCCAATCTTGATGATACGTGGTGGTAATGATCAGTACACAAATCCCAATTGGCTCAACAAATTTTGTTCTTGTAGGTTGAAACGTTCGTTTACAGTAGCAGTTTTTATTTTTAGGTTTCCCTCTGTTCTCTCCGATATAGATAGATGAATTTGGAACTCTAAATGCAACATGGTTTGTAGTAGCTCTTTGAAACTTGACAACATAAAGGAGTTCTCAGTTTTGTCTCTATGATTTGTTTCCTCTTCAAGTAGCCCTAAGCAGAGACTGTGGAAAAGCACTTTCATTGAAAGGGTTTGCCAAACTCCCCAAAAATTACGGGTTTCCGAAATACCAGCAAATATTTTTTCACCCAATCTTGATGATACTTGGTGGTAATGACAAGTACACAAATCCCACTTGGCTCACCAAATTTTGCTCTTCTAGGTTGAAGCATTCGTTTACAGTAGAAGTTTTTATATTTAGGTTTCCCTCTGTACTCTCCTATATAGATAGATGAATTTGGAACTCTAAATCCAACATGGTTTATAGTAGTTCTTTGAAATTGACAAAAAAAATAGTTCTCATTTTTTCTCTATGGTTTGTTTCCTCTTCAAAGAGCCCTAGGCACAGACTGGGAAAAGCACATTCATTGAGAAAGGTTGCCATGCTTCTAAGAAATAACGAGTTTCCTAAATACCAGCAAATATTTTTTCACGGAATCTTGATGATAGGTGGTGGTAATGATCAGTACACAAATCCCACTTCGCTCACCAATTGTGTTCTTCTAGGTTGAAGCGTTCGTTTACAGTAGCAGTTTTTATTTTTAGGTTTTACTCTGTTCTCTCCTATATGGATAGATGAATTTGGAACTCTAAATCCAACATGGTTTGTAGTAGCTCTTTGAAACTTGACAAAATAAAGGTGTTCTCATTTTTGTCCCTATGGTTTGTTTTCTCTTCAAGTAGCCCTAGGCACAAACTGTGGAAAAGCACTTTCATTGAAAGGGGTTGCCAAGCTTCTAAGAAATAACGAGTTTCCGAAATACCAGCAAATATTTTTTCACCCAATCTTGATGATAATCGGTGGTAATGATTAGTACACAAATGCCACTTGGCTCACCAAATTGTGTTCTTCTAGGTTGAAGCGTTCTTTTACAAGAGCAGTTTTTATTTTTAGGTTTCACTCTGTTCTCTTTTATATAGATAGATGAATTTGGAACTCTAAATCCAACATGGTTTGTAGTAGCTCTTTGAAACTTGACAAAATGAAGGAGTTCTCAGTTTTGTCTCTATGGTTTGTTTAATCTTCAAGTAGCCCGAGGCACAGACTGTGGAAAAGCACTTTCATTGAGAGGGGTTGCAAGGCTACTAAGAAATAACGAGTTTCCGAAATACCAGCAATTTTTTTTTCACCCATCATGATGATACTTGGTGCTAATGACAAGTACACAAATCCCACTTGGCTCACCAAATTTGGTTCTTCTAGGTTGAAGCGTTCGTTTACAGTAACAGTTTTTATTTTTAGGTTTCACTCTGTTCTTTTTTATATAGATAGATGAATTTGGAACTCTAAATCCAACATGGATTGTAGTAGCTCTTCTAAACTTGACAAAATGAAGAAGTTCTCAGTTTTGTCTCTATGTTTTGTTTCCTCTTCAAGTAGCCCTAGTCATAGACTGTGGAAAAGCACTTTCATTGAGAGGGGTTGCCAGGCTTCTAAGAAATAACGAGTTTCCCAAATACCAGCAAATATTTTTTCACCCAATCTTGATGATACTTGGTGGTAATGACAAGTACACAAATCCCACTTGGCTCACCAAATTTTGTTCTTCTAGATTGAAGCGTTCGTTTACAGTAGCAGTTTATTTTTTTAGGTTTCCCTCTGTTCTCTCCTATATAGATAGATGAATTTGGAACTCTAAATCCAACATGGTTAGTAGTAGCTCTTTAAAACTTGAGAAAATAAAGGAGTTCTCAGTTTGGTCTCTATGATTTTTTTCCTCTTCAAGTAGCCCTAAGCAGAGACTGTGGAAAAGCAGTTTCATTGAAAGGGTTTGCCAAACTCCCAAGAAATTACGGGTTTCCGAAATACCAGCAAATATTTTTTCACCCAATCTTGATGATACTTGGTGGTAAAGACATGTACACAAATCCCACTTGGCTCTCCAAATTTTGCTCTTCTAGGTTGAAGCGTTCGTTTACAGTAGAAGTTTTTATATTTAGGTTTCCTTCTGTTCTCTCCTATATAGATAGATGAATTTGGAACTCTAAATCCAACATGGTTTGTAGTAGCTCTTTGAAACGTGACAAAATAAAAATGTTCTCAGTTTTGTCTCTATGGTTTGTTTCCTCTTCAAAGAGCCCTAGGCACAGACTGGGTCAACGCACATTCATTGAGAGGAGTTGCCAAGCTTCTAACAAATAACAAGTTTCCGAAATACCAGCAAATATTTTTTCACCCAATCTTGATGATAATTGATGGTAATGATTAGTACACAAATGCCACTTGGCTCACCAAATTGTGTTCTTCTAGGTTGAAGCGTTCGTTTACAGTAGCAGTTTTTATTTTTAGGTTTCACTCTGTTCTCTCCCATATCGATAGATTAATTTGGAACTCTAAATCCAACATGATTTGTAGTAGCTCTTTGAAACTTGACAACATAAAGGAGTTCTCAGTTTTGTCTCTATGGTTTGTTTCCTCTTCAAGTAGCCCTAGGCACAAAGTGTGGAAAAGCACTTACATTGAAAGGGGTTGCCAAGCTTCTAAGAAATAACGAGTTTCCGAAATACCAGCATATATTTTTTCACCCAATCTTGATGATGCTTGGTGGTAATGATCGGTACATAAATCCCACTTGACTCACCAAATTTTGTTCTTCTATTTTGGAGCGTTAGTTTACAGTAACAGTTTATATTTTTAGGTCTCCCTCTGTTCTCTCCTATATAGATAGATGAATTTGGAACTCTAAATCCAACATGGTTTGTAGTAGCTCTTTGAGACTTGACAAAATAAAGGAGTTCTCAGTCTTGTCTCTTTGGTTTGTTTCCTCTTCAAGTAGCCCTAAGCAGAGACTGTGGAAAAGCACTTTCATTGAAAGGGGTTGCCAAGCTTCAAAGAAATTACAAGTTTACGAAATACCACATATTTTTTCACCCAATCTTGATGATATTTGGGGGTCATGACAAGTACACAAATCCCACTTGGCTCACCAAATTTTGTTCTTCTAGGTTCAAGCATTCGTTTACAGTAGCAGGTTTTATTTTTAGGTTTCACTCTGTTCTCTCCTATATAGATAGATGAATTTGGAACTCTAAAATCAACATGGTTTGTAGTAGCTCTCTGAAACTTGACAAAATGAAGGAGTTCTCAGTTTTGTCTTTATTGTTTGTTTCCTCTTCAAGTAGCCCAAGACACAGACTGTGGAAAAGCACTTTCATTGAGAGTTGTTGCCAAGCTTCTAAGAAATAAAATTTTCAAAAATACCAGCAAATATTTTTTCACCCAATCTTGATGATACTGGTGGTAATGATCAGTACACAAATCCCACTTGACTCACCAAATATGGTTCTTCTAGGTTGAAGCGTTCGTTTAGAGTAGCAGTTCATATTTTTAGGTGTCCCTCTGTTCTCTCCTATATAGGTAGATCAATTTGGAACTCTAAATACAACATGGTTTGTAGTAGCTCTTTGAACTTTACAAAATAAAGGAGTTCTCAGTTTTGTCTCTATGATTTGTTTTCTCTTCAAGTAGCCCCAGCTACAGACTGTGGAAAAGCACTTTCATTGAGACGGTTTTCCAAGCTTCTAAGAAATAACGAGTTTCCGAAATACCAGCAAATATTTCTTCACCCAATCTTGATGAGACTTCATGGTAATGATCAGTACACAAATACAACTTGGCTCACCAAATTGTGTTCTTCTAGGTTGAAGCGTTGGTTTACAATAGCAGTTTTTATTTTTAGGTTTCACTCTGTTCTCTTTTATATAGATAGATGAATTTGGAACTCTAAATCCAAAATGGTTTGTAGTAGCTCTTTGAAACTTGACAAAATGAAGGAGTTCTCAGTTTTGTCTCTATGATTTGTTTCCTCTTCAAGTAGCCCTAGGCACAGACTGTGGAAAAGAACTTTCATTGAGGGGGTTGCCAGGCTTCTAAGAAATAACGAGTTTCCGAAATACCAGCAAATATTTTTTCACCCAATCTTGATGATACTTGGTGTTAATGACAAGTACGCAAATACCCCTTGACTCAAAAATTGTGTTCTTCTAGGTTGAAGCGTTCGTTTACAGTAGCAGTTTTTATTTTTAGGTTTTGCTCTGTTCTCTTTTATATAGATAGATGAATTTGGAACTCTAAATCCAACATGGTTTGTAGTAGCTCTTTGAAAATTGACAAAATGAAGGAGTTCTCAGTTTTGTCTCTATGTTTTGTTTCCTCTTCAAGTAGCCCTAGGCACAGACTGTGGAAAAGCACTTTCATTGAGAGGAGTTTGCCAGGTTTCTAAGTAATAACGATTTTCGGAAATACCAGCAATATTTTTTCACCCAATCTTGATGATACTTGTTGGTAATAACAAGTACACAAATCCCACCTGGCTCACCAAATTTTGTTCTTCTAGGGTGAAGCGTTCATTTACGGTAGCAGTTTATATTTTTAGGTTTCACACTGTTCTCTCCTATATAGATAGATGAATTTGGAACTCTAAATCCAATATGGTTTGTAGTAGCTCTTTGAAACTTGACAAAATAAAAAATTTCTCAGTTTTGTCTCTAGGTTTGATTTCTCTTCAAGTAGCCAGAGGCACAGCCTTTGGAAAAGCAAGTCCATTTACAGGGTTTCTCAAGCTTCTAAGAAATAACGAGTTTCCGAAATACCAGCAAATATTTTTTCACCCAATCTTGATGATACTTTTTGGTAATGATCGGTACAGAAATCCCACTTGACTCACCAAATTTTGTTCTTCTAGTTTGAAGCGTTCGTTTACAGTAGCAGTTTTTATTTTTAGTTTTCACTCTGTTCTCTCCTATATAGATAGCTGAATTTGGAACTCTAAATCCAACATGGTTTGTACTAGCTCTTTGAATCTTGACAAAAAAAGTAGTTCTCAGTTTTGTCCCTATGGTTTGTTTCCTCTTCAAGTAGCCCTAGGTACAGATTGTGGAAAAGCATTTTCATTGAGAGGGGTTGCCAAGCTACTAAGAAATAACGAGTTTCCAAAATACCAGCAAATATTTTTTCACCCAATCTTGATGATACTTGGTGGTAATGATCAGTACACAAATCCCACTTGGCCATCAAATTTTGTTTTTCTAGGTTTAAGAGTTCGTCTACAGTAGCAGTTTTTATATTTAGGTTTCACACTGTTCTCTCCTATATAGATAGATGAATTTGGAACTCTAAATCCAACATGGTTTGTAGTACCTGTTTGAAACTTGAGAAAATAAAGGAGTTCTTAGTTTTGTCTCTAAGGTTTGTTTCCTCTTCAAGTAGCCCTATGCACAGACTGTGGAAAAGCACTTTCATTTGGAGGGGTTGCCAAGCTTCTACGAAATAACGAGTTTCCGAAACACCAGCAAATATTTTTTCACCCAATCTTGATGATACTTGGTGGTAATGATAAGTCAACAAATCGCCCTTGGCTCAAAAAATTTTGTTCTTCTAGGTTTAAGAGTTCGTCTACAGTAGCAGTTTTTATATTTAGGTTTCATACTGTTCTCTCCTATATAGATAGATGAATTTGGAACTCTAAATCCAACATGGTTTGTAGTAGCTCTTTGAAACTTAACAAAATAAAGGAGTTGTCAGTTTTGTCTCTATGATTTGTTTCCTTTTCAAGTAGCCCTAAGAAGAGACTGTGGAAAAGCACTTTCATTGAAAGGGGTTGCCAAGCTTCCATGAAATTAGGATTTTCCGAAATACCAGCAAATATTTTTTAACCCAAACTTGATGATCCTTGGTGGTAATGACAGGTACTCAAATCCCACTTGGCTCACCCAATTTTGTTCCTCTAGGTTGAAGCGTTCGTTTACAGTAGCAGTTTTTATTTTTGGTTTCACTCTGTTCTCTCCTATATAGGTAGATGAATTTGGAACTCTAAATCCAACATGGTTTGTAGTAGCTCTTTGAAACTTGACAAAATAAAGGAGTTCTCAGTTTTGTCTCTATGGCTTGTTTCCTCTTCAAGTAGCCCTAAGCAGAGACTGTGGAAAAGCACTTTAATTGAAAGAAGTTGCCAAGCTTCCAAGAAATTACGAGTTTCCGAAATACCAGCAAATACTTTTTCACCCAATCTGGATGATACATGGTGGTAATGACAAGTACACAAATTCCACTTAGCTCACCAAATTTTGTTCTTCTAGGTTTAAGTGATCGTGTACAGTAGCAGTTTTTATTTTTAGGTTTCACTTTGTTCTTTCCTATATAGGTAGATGAATTTGGAACTCTTAATCCAACATGGTTTGAAGTAGCGCTTTGAAACTTGACAAAATAAAGGAGTTCTCAGTTTTTTCTCTATGGTTTGTTTCCTCTTCAAGTAGCCCAAGGCACAGACTGTGGAAAAGCACTTTCATTGAGAGGGGTGGCCAAGCTTCTACGAAATAACGAGTTTCCGAAATACCAGCAAATATTTTTTCACCCAAACTTGATGATACTTGGTGGTAATGATCAGTACACCAATCCCACTTGGCTCACCAAATTCTGTTCTTCTAGGTTGAAGCTTTCGTCTACAGTAGCAGTTTTTATATTTAGGTTTCACTCTGTTCTCTTTCATATATATATAGATGAATTTGGAACTCTAATACAAACATGGATTGTAGTAGCTCTTTGAAACTTGACAAAATAAAGTAGGTCTCCGTTTTGTCTCTATGGTTTGTTTCCTCTTCAAGTAGCCCTAGGCACAGACTGTGGAAAAGCACTTTCATTGAGAGCGGTTGCCAAGCCCCTAAGAAATAATGAGTTTTCGAAATACCAGCAAATATTTTTTCACCCAATCTTGATGGTGCTTGGTGGAAATGATCGGTACAGAAATCCCACTTGTCTCACCAATTTTGTTCTTCTAGTTTGAAGCGTTCGTTTAAAGTAGCAGTTTATATTTTTAGGTTTCCCTCTGTTCTCTCCTATATAGATAGCTGAATTTTAACTCTAAATCCAACATGGTTTGTACTAGCACTTTGAAACTTGATAAAAAAAGTAGTTCTCAGTTTTGTCTCTATGATTTCTTTCCTCTTCAAGTAGCCCTAAGCAGAGACTGTGGAAAAGCACTTTCATTGAAAGGCGTTGCCAAGCTTCCAAGAAATTACGAGTTTCCGAAATACCAGCAAATACTTTTTCACCCAATCTTGATGATAAGTGGTGGTAATGACAAGTACACAAATCCCACTTGGCTCACCAAATTTTGTTCTTCTCGGTTGAAGCATTCGTTTACAGTAGCAGTTTTTATTTTTTCGGATTCACTTTGTTCTCTCCTATATAGATAGATGAATTTGGAAATCTAAATCCAACATGGTTTGTAGTAGCTCCTTGAAACTTGACAACATAAAGGAGTTCTCAGTTTTGTCTCTATGGTTTATTTCCTCTTCAGGTAGCCCTAGGCACAGACTGTGGAAAAGCACTTTCATTGAGAGGGGTTGCCAAGCCTCTAAGAAATAATGAGTTTTCGAAATACCAGCAAATATTTTTTCACCCAGTCTTGATGGTGCTTGGTGGTACTGATCGGTACAGAAATCCCACTTGACTCACCAAATTTTGTTCTTCTCGGTTGAAGCATTCGTTTACAGTAGCAGTTTTTATTTTTCGGTTTCACTTTGTTCTCTCCTATATAGATAGATGAATTTGGAAATCTAAATCCAACATGGTTTGTAGTAGCTCCTTGAAACTTGACAAAATAAAGGAGTTCTCTTTTGTCTCAATGGTTTGTTTCCTCTTAAAGTAGTCCTAGGCACAGACTGTGGAAAAGCACTTTCATTGAGAGGTTTTGCAAGCTTCTAAGAAATAATGAGTTTCCTAATTACCAGGAAATATTTTTCCACCCAATCTTTATGATACTTGGTTTTAATAATCAGTACACCAATCCCACTTGGCTCACCAAATTTTGTTTTTCTAGGTTGAAGCGTTCGTCTACAGTAGCAGTTTTTATATTTAGGTTTCACTCTGTTCTCTTCTATATAGATACATGAATTTGGAACTCTAAATCCAACATGGTTTGTAGTAGCTCGTTGAAACTTTACAAAATAAAGGAGTTCTCAGTATTGTCTCTATGGTTTGTTTCCTCTTCAAGGAGCCCTAGGCACAGATGTGGAAAAGCATTTTCAATGAAAGCGATTGCCAAGCTTCCAAGAAATAACGAGTTTCCGAAATACCAGCAAATATTTTTTCACCCAATCTTTATGATACTTGGTGGTAATGATCGGTACAGAAATCCCACTTGACTCACTAAATTTTATTCTTCTAGGTTGAAGCGTTCGTCTACAGTAGAAGTTTTTATATTTAGGGTTCACTCTGTTCTCTTGTATAGAGATAGATGAATTTGGAACTCTAAATCCAACATGGTTGGTAGTAGCTCTTTGAAACTTGAGAAAATAAAGGATTTCTCAGTTTTGTCTCTATGATTTGTTTCCTCTTCAAGTAGCCCTAAGCAGAGACTGTGGAAAAGCACTTTCATTGAAAGGGGTTGCCAAGCTTCCAAGAAATTACGAGTTTCCGAAACACCAGCAAACATTTTTTCACCCAATCTTGATGATACTTTTTGGTAATGATCGGTACAGAAATCCCACTTGACTCACCAAATTTTGTTCTTCTAGTTTGAAGCGTTCGTTTACAGTAGCAGTTTTTATTTTTAGGTTTTCTCTCTGTTCTCTCGTATATAGATAGCTGAATTTGGAACTCTAAATCCAACATGGTTTGTACTAGCTCTTTGAATCTTGACAAAAAAAGTAGTTCTCAGTTTTGTCCCTATGGTTTGTTTCCTCTTCAAGTAGCCCTAGGTACAGATTGTGGAAAAGCATTTTCATTGAGAGGGGTTGCCAAGCTACTAAGAAATAACGAGTTTCCAAAATACCAGCAAATATTTTTTCACCCAATCTTGATGATACTTGGTGGTAATGATCAGTACACAAATCCCACTTGGCCATCAAATTTTGTTTTTCTAGGTTTAAGAGTTCGTCTACAGTAGCAGTTTTTATATTTAGGTTTCACACTGTTCTCTCCTATATAGATAGATGAATTTGGAACTCTAAATCCAACATGGTTTGTAGTACCTGTTTGAAACTTGAGAAAATAAAGGAGTTCTTAGTTTTGTCTCTAAGGTTTGTTTCCTCTTCAAGTAGCCCTATGCACAGACTGTGGAAAAGCACTTTTATTTGGAGGGGTTGCCAAGCTTCTACGAAATAACAAGTTTCCGAAACACCAGCAAATATTTTTTCACCCAATCTTGATGATACTTGGTGGTAATGATAAGTCAACAAATCGCCCTTGGCTCAAAAAATTTTGTTCTTCTAGGTTTAAGAGTTCGTCTACAGTAGCAGTTTTTATATTTAGGTTTCATACTGTTCTCTCCTATATAGATAGATGAATTTGGAACTCTAAATCCAACATGGTTTGTAGTAGCTCTTTGAAACTTAACAAAATAAAGGAGTTGTCAGTTTTGTCTCTATGATTTGTTTCCTTTTCAAGTAGCCCTAAGAAGAGACTGTGGAAAAGCAATTTCATTGAAAGGTGTTGCCAAGCTTCCATGAAATTAGGATTTTCCGAAATACCAGCAAATATTTTTTAACCCAAACTTGATGATCCTTGGTGGTAATGACAGGTACTCAAATCCCACTTGGCTCACCCAATTTTGTTCCTCTAGGTTGAAGCGTTCGTTTACAGTAGCAGTTTTTATTTTTGGTTTCACTCTGTTCTCTCCTATATAGGTAGATGAATTTGGAACTCTAAATCCAACATGGTTTGTAGTAGCTCTTTGAAACTTGACAAAATAAAGGAGTTCTCAGTTTTGTCTCTATGGTTTGTTTCCTCTTCAAGTAGCCCTAAGCAGAGACTGTGGAAAAGCACTTTAATTGAAAGAAGTTGCCAAGCTTCCAAGAAATTACGAGTTTCCGAAATAACAGCAAATACTTTTTCACCCAATCTTGATGATATGTGGTTTTAATAACAAGTACACAAATCCCACTTGGCTCACCAAATTTAGTTCTTCTAGGTTTAAGTGATCATCTACAGTAGCAGTTTTTATTTTTAGGTTTCACTTTGTTCTTTCCTATATAGGTAGATGAATTTGGAACTCTTAATCCAACATGGTTTGAAGTAGCGCTTTGAAACTTGACAAAATAAAGGAGTTCTCAGTTTTTTCTCTATGGTTTGTTTCCTCTTCAAGTAGCCCAAGGCACAGACTGTGGAAAAGCACTTTCATTGAGAGGGGTGGCCAAGCTTCTACGAAATAACGAGTTTCCGAAATACCAGCAAATATTTTTTCACCCAAACATGATGATACTTGGTGGGAATGATCAGTACACCAATCCCACTTGGCTCACCAAATTGTGTTCTTCTAGGTTGAAGCTTTCGTCTACAGTAGCAGTTTTTATATTTAGGTTTCACTCTGTTCTCTTTCATATATATAGATGAATTTGGAACTCTAATACAAACATGTATTGTAGTAGCTCTTTCAAACTTGACAAAATAAAGTAGGTCTCCGTTTTGTCTCTATGGTTTGTTTCCTCTTCAAGTAGCCCTAGGCACAGACTGTGGAAAAGCACTTTCATTGAGAGGGGTTGCCAAGCCCCTAAGAAATAATGAGTTTTCGAAATACCAGCAAATATTTTTTCACCCAATCTTGATGGTGCTTGGTGGAAATGATCGGTACAGAAATCCCACTTGTCTCACCAATTTTGTTCTTCTAGTTTGAAGCGTTCATTTAAAGTAGCAGTTTATATTTTTAGGTTTCCCTCTGTTCTCTCCTATATAGATAGCTGAATTTTAACTCTAAATCCAACATGGTTTGTACTAGCACTTTGAAACTTGATAAAAAAAAGTAGTTCTCAGTTTTGTCTCTATGATTTCTTTCCTCTTCAAGTAGCCCTAAGCAGAGACTGTGGAAAAGCACTTTCATTGAAAGGGGTTGCCAAGCTTCCAAGAAATTACGAGTTTCCGAAATACCAGCAAATACTTTTTCACCCAATCTTGATGATAAGTGGTGGTAATGACAAGTACACAAATCCCACTTGGCTCACCAAATTTTTTCTTCTCGGTTGAAGCATTCGTTTACAGTAGCAGTTTTTATTTTTTCGGATTCACTTTGTTCTCTCCTATATAGATAGATGAATTTGGAAATCTAAATCCAACATGGTTTGTAGTAGCTCCTTGAAACTTGACAACATAAAGGAGTTCTCAGTTTTGTCTCTATGGTTTATTTCCTCTTCAGGTAGCCCTAGGCACAGACTGTGGAAAAGCACTTTCATTGAGAGGGGTTGCCAAGCCTCTAAAAAATAATGAGTTTTCGAAATACCAGCAAATATTTTTTCACCCAGTCTTGATGGTGCTTGGTGGTACTGATCGGTACAGAAATCCCACTTGACTCACCAAATTTTGTTCTTCTCGGTTGAAGCATTCGTTTACAGTAGCAGTTTTTATTTTTCGGTTTCACTTTGTTCTCTCCTATATAGATAGATGAATTTGGAAATCTAAATCCAACATGGTTTGTAGTAGCTCCTTGAAACTTGACAAAATAAAGTAGTTCTCACTTTTGTCTCAATGGTTTGTTTCCTCTTCAAGTAGCCCTAGGCACAGACTGTGGAAAAGCACTTTCATTTGGAGGGGTTGCCAAGCTTCTACGAAATAACAAGTTTCCGAAACACCAGCAAATATTTTTTCACCCAATCTTGATGATACTTGGTGGTAATGATAAGTCAACAAATCGCCCTTGGCTCAAAAAATTTTGTTCTTCTAGGTTTAAGAGTTCGTCTACAGTAGCAGTTTTTATATTTAGGTTTCATACTGTTCTCTCCTATATAGATAGATGAATTTGGAACTCTAAATCCAACATGGTTTGTAGTAGCTCTTTGAAACTTAACAAAATAAAGGAGTTGTCAGTTTTGTCTCTATGATTTGTTTCCTTTTCAAGTAGCCCTAAGAAGAGACTGTGGAAAAGCACTTTCATTGAAAGGGGTTGCCAAGCTTCCATGAAATTAGGATTTTCCGAAATACCAGCAAATATTTTTTCACCCAATCTTTATGATACTTGGTGGTAATGATCGGTACAGAAATCCCACTTGACTCACTAAATTTTATTCTTCTAGGTTGAAGCGTTCGTCTACAGTAGAAGTTTTTATATTTAGGGTTCACTCTGTTCTCTTGTATAGAGATAGATGAATTTGGAACTCTAAATCCAACATGGTTGGTAGTAGCTCTTTGAAACTTGACAAAATAAAGGATTTCTCAGTTTTGTCTCTATGATTTGTTTCCTCTTCAAGTAGCCCTAAGCAGAGACTGTGGAAAAGCACTTTCATTGAAAGGGGTTGCCAAGCTTCCAAGAAATTACGAGTTTCCGAAACACCAGCAAACATTTTTTCACCCAATCTTGATGATACTTTTTGGTAATGATCGGTACAGAAATCCCACTTGACTCACCAAATTTTGTTCTTCTAGTTTGAAGCGTTCATTTACAGTAGCAGTTTTTATTTTTAGGTTTTCTCTCTGTTCTCTCGTATATAGATAGCTGAATTTGGAACTCTAAATCCAACATGGTTTGTACTAGCTCTTTGAATCTTGACAAAAAAAGTAGTTCTCAGTTTTGTCCCTATGGTTTGTTTCCTCTTCAAGTAGCCCTAGGTACAGATTGTGGAAAAGCATTTTCATTGAGAGGGGTTGCCAAGCTACTAAGAAATAACGAGTTTCCAAAATACCAGCAAATATTTTTTCACCCAATCTTGATGATACTTGGTGGTAATGATCAGTACACAAATCCCACTTGGCCATCAAATTTTGTTTTTCTAGGTTTAAGAGTTCGTCTACAGTAGCAGTTTTTATATTTAGGTTTCACACTGTTCTCTCCTATATAGATAGATGAATTTGGAACTCTAAATCCAACATGGTTTGTAGTACCTGTTTGAAACTTGAGAAAATAAAGGAGTTCTTAGTTTTGTCTCTAAGGTTTGTTTCCTCTTCAAGTAGCCCTAGGCACAGACTGTGGAAAAGCACTTTCATTTGGAGGGGTTGCCAAGCTTCTACGAAATAACAAGTTTCCGAAACACCAGCAAATATTTTTTCACCCAATCTTGATGATACTTGGTGGTAATGATAAGTCAACAAATCGCCCTTGGCTCAAAAAATTTTGTTCTTCTAGGTTTAAGAGTTCGTCTACAGTAGCAGTTTTTATATTTAGGTTTCATACTGTTCTCTCCTATATAGATAGATGAATTTGGAACTCTAAATCCAACATGGTTTGTAGTAGCTCTTTGAAACTTAACAAAATAAAGGAGTTGTCAGTTTTGTCTCTATGATTTGTTTCCTTTTCAAGTAGCCCTAAGAAGAGACTGTGGAAAAGCAATTTCATTGAAAGGTGTTGCCAAGCTTCCATGAAATTAGGATTTTCCGAAATACCAGCAAATATTTTTTAACCCAAACTTGATGATCCTTGGTGGTAATGACAGGTACTCAAATCCCACTTGGCTCACCCAATTTTGTTCCTCTAGGTTGAAGCGTTCGTTTACAGTAGCAGTTTTTATTTTTGGTTTCACTCTGTTCTCTCCTATATAGGTAGATGAATTTGGAACTCTAAATCCAACATGGTTTGTAGTAGCTCTTTGAAACTTGACAAAATAAAGGAGTTCTCAGTTTTGTCTCTATGGTTTGTTTCCTCTTCAAGTAGCCCTAAGCAGAGACTGTGGAAAAGCACTTTAATTGAAAGAAGTTGCCAAGCTTCCAAGAAATTACGAGTTTCCGAAATAACAGCAAATACTTTTTCACCCAATCTTGATGATATGTGGTTTTAATAACAAGTACACAAATCCCACTTGGCTCACCAAATTTAGTTCTTCTAGGTTTAAGTGATCATCTACAGTAGCAGTTTTTATTTTTAGGTTTCACTTTGTTCTTTCTTATATAGGTAGATGAATTTGGAACTCTTAATCCAACATGGTTTGAAGTAGCGCTTTGAAACTTGACAAAATAAAGGAGTTCTCAGTTTTTTCTCTATGGTTTGTTTCCTCTTCAAGTAGCCCAAGGCACAGACTGTGGAAAAGCACTTTCATTGAGAGGGGTGGCCAAGCTTCTACGAAATAACGAGTTTCCGAAATACCAGCAAATATTTTTTCACCCAAACTTGATGATACTTGGTGGTAATGATCAGTACACCAATCCCACTTGGCTCACCAAATTGTGTTCTTCTAGGTTGAAGCTTTCGTCTACAGTAGCAGTTTTTATATTTAGGTTTCACTCTGTTCTCTTTCATATATATAGATGAATTTGGAACTCTAATACAAACATGTATTGTAGTAGCTCTTTCAAACTTGACAAAATAAAGTAGGTCTCCGTTTTGTCTCTATGGTTTGTTTCCTCGTCAAGTAGCCCTAGGCACAGACTGTGGAAAAGCACTTTCATTGAGAGGGGTTGCCAAGCCCCTAAGAAATAATGAGTTTTCGAAATACCAGCAAATATTTTTTCACCCAATCTTGATGGTGCTTGGTGGAAATGATCGGTACAGAAATCCCACTTGTCTCACCAATTTTGTTCTTCTAGTTTGAAGCGTTCATTTAAAGTAGCAGTTTATATTTTTAGGTTTCCCTCTGTTCTCTCCTATATAGATAGCTGAATTTTAACTCTAAATCCAACATGGTTTGTACTAGCACTTTGAAACTTGATAAAAAAAAGTAGTTCTCAGTTTTGTCTCTATGATTTCTTTCCTCTTCAAGTAGCCCTAAGCAGAGACTGTGGAAAAGCACTTTCATTGAAAGGGGTTGCCAAGCTTCCAAGAAATTACGAGTTTCCGAAATACCAGCAAATACTTTTTCACCCAATCTTGATGATAAGTGGTGGTAATGACAAGTACACAAATCCCACTTGGCTCACCAAATTTTTTCTTCTCGGTTGAAGCATTCGTTTACAGTAGCAGTTTTTATTTTTTCGGATTCACTTTGTTCTCTCCTATATAGATAGATGAATTTGGAAATCTAAATCCAACATGGTTTGTAGTAGCTCCTTGAAACTTGACAACATAAAGGAGTTCTCAGTTTTGTCTCTATGGTTTATTTCCTCTTCAGGTAGCCCTAGGCACAGACTGTGGAAAAGCACTTTCATTGAGAGGGGTTGCCAAGCCTCTAAGACATAATGAGTTTTCGAAATACCAGCAAATATTTTTTCACCCAGTCTTGATGGTGCTTGGTGGTACTGATCGGTACAGAAATCCCACTTGACTCACCAAATTTTGTTCTTCTCGGTTGAAGCATTCGTTTACAGTAGCAGTTTTTATTTTTCGGTTTCACTTTGTTCTCTCCTATATAGATAGATGAATTTGGAAATCTAAATCCAACATGGTTTGTAGTAGCTCCTTGAAACTTGACAAATTAAAGGAGTTCTCACTTTTGTCTCAATGGTTTGTTTCCTCTTAAAGTAGTCCTAGGCACAGACTGTGGAAAAGCACTTTCATTGAGAGGTTTTGCAAGCTTCTAAGAAATAATGAGTTTCCTAATTACCAGGAAATATTTTTCCACCCAATCTTTATGATACTTGGTTTTAATAATCAGTACACCAATCCCACTTGGCTCACCAAATTTTGTTTTTCTAGGTTGAAGCGTTCGTCTACAGTAGCAGTTTTTATATTTAGGTTTCACTCTGTTCTCTTCTATATAGATACATGAATTTGGAACTCTAAATCCAACATGGTTTGTAGTAGCTCGTTGAAACTTTACAAAATAAAGGAGTTCTCAGTATTGTCTCTATGGTTTGTTTCCTCTTCAAGGAGCCCTAGGCACAGATGTGGAAAAGCATTTTCAATGAAAGCGATTGCCAAGCTTCCAAGAAATAACGAGTTTCCGAAATACCAGCAAATATTTTTTCACCAATATCTT